>NC_047109.1:116344729-116514310 GCF_902500255.1 Thalassophryne amazonica | reverse complement strand
CAGTTCCCACACACACAAAAGGCCACTCTTGATTTGGTCATAACAGACAGTGCTCCCATTAAAAACATGAAGCTGTACGACCTGGGCGTGTCTGACCATAAGTCCGTCTCCCTGGAACTGCCATTAGCAGAAACATACTTCCAAACAAAACGTCAAATCCGGTTCAGAATCTTAAAAGCAATTGACACCATTCTCTTCAACCAGGACATTCAGAAAATTTCACAAGTCACACAGTTCACATCAGTTAATGAATCCGTTCAGCATTACAACTCTAGTCTTCACAACATCCTCGAGTTACATGCACCACTCAAAACAAGAACAGTAACTTTTTCCAGGTCATCTCCTTGGTACACAACAGAGCTCCGAAAAATGAAAACTGCTGGTCGCGCCCTGGAGCGCAGATACGCCTCCAGTGGCTTACACGTACACAACCAGGCTTACCGTGAACACCAGAAACAATACTCTAGAGCACTCGCCACAGCCAGGTCCCAATACTTCTCTCATAAAATTTCAAACTGTACGAGTGCAAAACAGTTATTTTCATCAATCAACTCTCTCCTCAAACCTCCCACACACTCCGACACCGATACCAGCACAGATCAGTCTAACAGGTTTTCGGACTTTTTCACAACAAAGGTAGCCACAATTCGGTCTCATCTCCCTGCTACAACACCATCTCACTTCAAACTCAATATCTCCAACCCACTTCACACTTTTTCAGATTTCATTGTCACCACTTTGACAGAGGTAGAGAGGATCATAAAATGTATGAAAACATCTACTTGTTCATTGGATCCTCTCTCTACACCACCACTACTAAAGTCAAACAGTACAGCTATTAGTCTTCTAATCAAAGAAATTATTAACCAGTCACTCAAATCCGATCAGGTTCCTCCAGCTCTCAAATCAGCCATTATTCACCCTCATCTCAAAAAACCCTCACTCGACCCGAAAATCCTGGCTCATTACCGCCCTGTCTCAAACCTGCCGTTCCTTTCCAAAGTCATGGAAAAAGTCGTATCAGTCCAACTCCATGATCACCTCCGCACCCATAACCTATATGAAATATTTCAGTCTGGTTTCCGCTCAGCACATAGCACAGAAACAGCCCTGGTCCGCATCATGAACGACCTTCTCATGACTGCGGACCAGGGCTCACCATCTCTCATCCTCCTAGTGGTTCTATCAGCCGCTTTTGACACCATTGACCACACCATCCTGCTCCACCGCCTCAACACTGAAATAGGACTCACTGGCACAACTCTCAACTGGTTTCGCTCATATCTCATGAACAGGACAGAATGTGTTACACTCGAACAATCCAAATCCAAAACCCATACTGTCAGCTGTGGAGTGCCACAAGGGTCTGTCCTTGGTCCAACCATTTTTACCATCTACATGCTCCCCCTTGGTCAAATCATCCGTAAACACAAGATTTCATTTCATTGCTACGCAGACGACACACAGTTATACATCAAAATGGACTCCACACTCCCCTCAGCTCTGCCGTCTGCCTTTCAGGCTTGCCTGGAGGAGATGGAAGCATGGATGACTGATAACTTTCTTAAACTAAACACTGACAAAACTCAAGCCAAATAAATTAAATAAGTTTGTCTTCATCCCACCCCTTTTTGGGTTAAGTGCGCGGGTGTGTATGCGTGTATGTTTGTATCGCCTGTTCTTTTCAATATATGTATAAAAACACCAAAGCAAAAAAAACACCTCCGTCTTGGAAGTCTCACGGGACATGTTGGGGCATGTCCAGCTGTTACACAATTTCTCGGATACTCACTCGACTGAAAGCCATCAAAAGCCGTCTGAATCTTCTGAATGGATTCCAACACGGAGGTGTTTTTTTTTTTTTTGCTGCGCGTCCTGAGCTGCTTCGTGCCGACGCGCGAAATCCTCCGCACGTCTTTCATTACAAAATCTCCTGTAACAGTGAAATGTGCCGCAAAAGTGCTATGTCCAGCTCTGTTGCCATTTCTGTGGTAGTCACATGATGTCCTGGATCAACACAGCATTCAGTTTAGAAATGATCTGGTCGATCCAGCCTGTTGATAGCCGCTCGGCGCGCCGCGCGCCCTCCACCGCTGTGGGCCATCTTTAAAAAGGTTTTAACAGTCCATAATCCGTGTGATGCCGACAGAATCTTCACCGATATCCAACTGAATCTATTGAATTGTTTCCAACTGCCTGTCTCTAACAGTTTCTTAAAAAAATTTCATGGAACAAAGCGGCAGTCTCTCAACAAGTTCTCAGACAAAAGAAATCCAACGGGAGGGGCGGACCATTGCTCACTCAAAGCCTGCCAACAGGCGAATGACGCAACCGACAGGCATGGAAACCTCACGCATGCGCACGAAGGTTCCATCTTGGCTGATGTAATCACACGTGATTCAAATCCATATAGTTTTTGAAAAAAATAAAAAGGTCCGTTACTTTTTGGACAGACCTCGTATGTATGTATATATATGTATATGTGTGTGTGTATATATGTATATATATATATATATATATATATATATATATATATATATATATATATATATACGAGGTCTATTAGAAAAGTATCCGACCTTATTATTTTTTTCAAAAACCATATGGATTTGAATCACGTGATTACATCAGACATGCTTGAACCCTCGTGGGCATGCAAGAGTTTTTTCACGCCTGTCGGTTACGTCATTCACCTGTGGGCAGTCTTTGAGTGAGGAGTCGCCCACCCTCTCGTCGATTTTTTTCATTGTTTAGGAATGGCTCAGAGACTGCTGCTTTGTTTGATCAAAATTTTTTCAAAACTGTAAGGCACAACTGAGTGGACACCATTCGATAAATTCAGCTGGTTTCGGTAAAAATTTTAATGGCTGATGAGAGATTTTGGTCTGGTAGTGTCGCCGTAAGGACGGCCCACTGCGCCTGACGGCAATCTGCGCTTCGAGGCGGCAGCGTCTCGCCGTTTCAAGTTGAAAACTTCCACATTTCAGGGTCTGTTGACCCAGTAAGTCGTCAGAGAACAGAGAACTTTCAGAAGAAGTCGGCATGAGGAGTTTATTCGGACATTACATTGTAAACAGACATTTTGTAATGAAAGAACGTGCGGGCAGAGTCGCATGTCGGGCCAGACCTGACCGCGGGGGGTCGTGACAGGAAAAACACCTCCGTGTTGGAAACCTTAACGGGCAAGTTGGAACATGCCCAAGCTGTTAAACAATTTCTCAGTTACTCACTTGCTGAAAGCCATCAAAAGCCGCCTGAATTTTACAAATGGTTTTCAACACGGAGGTGTTTTTCCTGTCGCGGCGCACACAGATTTGCCGAGTCGTCACGGAAACGACTCGGCGAATTTGCGTGCACATCTTTCATTAAAAAATGTCCTTAAACAGTGGAATGTCCACATAAAGTCCTCATGCCAGCCTCTTCTGAATCTTCTCTGTTCTCTCACGACGTCCTGGGTGAATTAAGCCTTAAATTAGGATGTTTTCAGGTCGAAACAGGCCAACGACGACACCTGGAAGCACTGCACGACGTCCCGGCCCGTGGGAAGTCCTTACACCGACAGAAACACCCCATAATCTCTCATCAGCCGTTAAACTTTTCACCGAAAACCATCTTAATTTCTCGAATAGTGTCCACTCGGATATTCCTCACAGGTCCAGAAGAAATTTTGATAAAGCAATGCGCGCCGTCTCGAGCAGCGTGTGAAACAAAGGAATTCAGCCGAGAGGGCGGGACCACATCTCACTCAAGGCCTGCCCACAGGGAAATGATGTCACCGACACGCGTGAAAAAACTCACGCATGCGCACGAGGGTTCAAGCATGATTGGTGTAATCGCACGTCATTCAAATCCATATAGTTAAAAAAAAAAATAAAAGGGTCAGTTTATTATCTAATAGACCTCGTACATACATATATATATATATGTATATATGTATATGTATATATGTATACGTATATATGTATATATGTCCCAGTGGAATTCCTTATCTGGTCTACAAGCGCTGCCCGGAGCTTCTACGGCACCTGTGGAGGATCTTGAAGGTGATTTGGAGAAGGGGAAAAGTGGCCGACCAGTGGAAGCATGCTGAGGGAGTTTCGATCCCCAAAGAGGAGAACTCACGAGACATCAGTCAGTTTCGATCCATCTCACTGCTGAGCGTGGAAGGGAAGGTGTTTTTAGCATTGTCTCACGAAGACTGACCGAGTTCCTCCTCAAGAACAGCTATATTGACCCATCAGTACAGATGGGAGGGATCTCTGCTCCTGGCTGCTTGGAACATACTGGGGTCATCACGCAACTCATCAGATACGCCCATGAGAACAAAGGCGACCTAGCTGTGGTTGGACCTAGCCAACGCCTACGGGTCCATACCACACAAGCTGGTTGAGCTCGCTCTCTACCTCCACCATGTTCCCAGTAAGATCAAGGACCTCATCCTGGATTATTACAATAACTTCAGGATGAGAGTTACTTCTGGGTCAGAGACATCGGACTGGCATCGCATTGGGAAAGGGATAATTACAGGCTGCACCATCTCTGTTGTCCTCTTCTCCCTAGCCATGATCATGGTGGTCAAGTCACTTGAGGTGGAATGCAGAGGGCCCCTGACCAAGTCAGGTGTACGACAGCCCCCCATCAGAGCCTATATGGATGACCTCACCATAACAACCATGTCGGTCTCAGGGTGCAGGTGGATCCTGCAAGGGCTCGAAAAGCTCATCACGTGGGCAAGGATGAGTTTTAAGCCCTCCAAATCACGATCCATGGTGCTGAAGAAGGGGAAGGTGAGTGACAAGTTCCGCTTTTCCATCTCAGGAACTGTCATCCCAACCATCACGGAGCAACCCATGAAGAGCTTGGGGAAACTCTTCGTCTCCACCCTGAAGGACTCAGCAGCCATCCAGAAGGCCAGCTTAGAACTTGGAACCTGGCTCACCAAGGTAGACAAGTCTGGCCTGCCTGATAGGTTTAAAGCCTGGATCTAACAGCATTCAATCCTGCCCTGCATCCTGTGGCCCCTGTTGATTTATGCAGTCCCAATAACAGCAGTTGAGTCCCTAGAGAGGAAGATCAGTGGCTTTCTTCGAAAGTGGCTGGGACTTCCTCGCAGCCTTACCAGCGCTGCCCTGTACGGAACAAGTAACATCCTGCAGCTTCCTCTCAGTGGTCTCACAGAAGAGTTCATGGTGGCACGCACCAGAGAAGTTCTACAATACAGGGACTCAAAGGACTGCAAAGTGTCAGCAGCCGGCATCGAGGTGAGGACAGGAAGGAAGTGGAAGGCATGGGAAGCAGTGGAGCTGGCAGAGTCACGCCTAAGACAGAAGACATTGGCGGGCACTGTGGCAACAGGCAGAGCAGGCTTGGGTTACTTCCCAAAGATCCTCATCAGCCAGGCCCATGGGAAGGAAAGGCACCACCTGAAGTCAGAGCGGGTGGGGAGGAAGAGCTGGTGAGCAGGGCAGTAGGACTATGGCAACAGGGAGCATGGACAAGGTGGGAGAGTGCACTACAGCGCAGGATCACCTGGACAAACATCTTGCAGCCAGATTTTCAGCGGGTCCGCTTCCTGGTGCAAGCTGTCTATGATGCTCTGCCAAGTCCAGCGAACCTCCATGTGTGGTGGAAAAGTGAGACACCTTCCTGCCCGCTTTGCTCTGGTAGAGGCTCTTTAGAACACCTCCTCAGCGGCTGCCAAAAGGCTGTGGCAGATGGTCGCTATCGCTGGCGCCATGACCAGGTGCTTAAGGCAGTCGCTGAGAGCGTAGCATCAGCCATCAGCTCCAGCAAGAACCATCATGCTCCAAAGAAGGCAATCTCCTTTGTTAAAGCTGGAGATAAACCCAGAACAAACCAACATGCGACATCAGGACTACTCCACACAGCATCTGACTGGCAGCTGCAGGTCGACCTGGGTAGGCAGCTGAGGTTCCCCCAGCACATCGCAACAACATTCCTTCGCCCAGATATGATCATGACCTCTCAGGCTTCGAAACAGCTGATCAGACTGGAGTTGACAGTGCCCTGGGAAGAAAACATCAAGGAAGCCAATGAGAGGAAGAGGGCTAAGTACCAGGAACTGGTGGAGGGGTGCAGGGAGGGAGGCTGGAAGACGGTCTATGAGCCCATAGAGGTAGGCTGCAGGGGATTTGCAGGGCGGTCTCTGTGCAAGGTCCTCAGCCGCCTGGGCATCGCAGGAGCTGCAAAAAAGAGGGCCATCAAGTCCGCAAGCGAAGCCGCCGAAAAGGCCACCAGGTGGCTTTGGATGAAGAGGGCAGATCTGTGGGCTGCTACTGGGACGCAAGTCGGGGCTTGATCACCCCCAGCTGGGTCACCTGGGTGAGGGTGTATGATGTTGCAAGACCCGAAACACCCGATGACCCCAGGATACATCACTGATGATGCGTCCCAGTGCATCCATGAGGTGTATTTTGAATACTTGTGTGTGTGTATATATATATGTATATATATATATATATATACATATGTATGTATGTATGTATACAACCCCTGGCAATAATTATGGAATCACCGGCCTCGGAGGATGTTCATTCAGTTGTTTAATTTTGTAGAAAAAAAGCAGATCACAGACATGACACAAAACTAAAGTCATTTCAAATGGCAACTTTCTGGCTTTAAGAAACACTATAAGAAATCAGGAAAAATAATTGTGGTAGTCAGTAACGGTTACTTTTTAGACCAAGCAGAGGGAAAAAAATATGGACTCACTCAATTCTGAGGAATAAATTATGGATTCACCCTGTAAATTTTCATCCCCAAAACTAACACCTGCATCAAATCAGATCTGCTCGTTAGTCTGCATCTAAAAAGGAGTGAACACACCTTGGAGAGCTGTTACACCAAGTGGACTGACATGAATCATGACTCCAACACGAGAGATGTCAGTTAAAACAAAGGAGAGGATTATCAAACTCTTAAAAGAAGGTAAATCATCACGCAATGTTGCAAAAGATGTTGGTTGTTCACAGTCAGCTGTGTCTAAACTCTGGACCAGATACAAACAAGTTTTATATATGTTTTCGTGGTGATGGTCAAATGGTTAAAGTTGTGGACATGTGACAAGAGTATCCTCTGTTCACATCCAGATTTACTGGAAAATCACCAAGTTGGTTCTGGTGTGCAGTAGAGTGCCTTGGATGGTAGCACTGTGGTGTCATTTTGTGTGTGTGTGTGTGTGTGTGTGTGTGTGTGTGTGTGGGTGTGTGTGTGTGTGTGTGTGTGTGTGTGTGTGTGTGTGTGTGTGTGTGTGTGCGTGTGTGCGTGCACGCGCAACGCCTGACATAAATGCATTCCGTGGACCATTTGTTTCTCTCCTGGCGGGGGTTCTCGTTGGCCTGGTTTCTCATGGTGTTGACCATAATGTGCCTCCATGCTGTGTGGTTCTGTCACACCAGAGGTGACTGTAGCCGCTTGACAATGTTGCAATTATTATTTTTTTTTTTTTAAACCAAATTAGTCATTTTTCTTCTTTTATTTAATATTACAAATGAAGTGTTTTTGGTGTTTTTGACCTGCTATAAAAATGGTTTGATCATTGAATGGCGTTGGTTGGGGTGAAGGAGGACTCCAGCTGATCTGAACGGTGGCCGTTCTAGATGTGTGACTTTTAAGCATGGTTTGGATGAATGACCTGTCTGTGTGTTTGCGTGTACATACATCATGTACCGTATGTCCTTGGTTCCACTTAAGTAATTTGGCACTAAATCTGTACAGTAACTTTGCCGCAAACAACCAAACTTTTCCCATGTGTAGCTCACATCGAGGGAAGATTTATTAAAACAACTACCAGCTAATTTACATTTTAAGTAGGGCTTGGGGTTAATGAGGGTCATCACAGCTGTTCAACACTCTACTGAGTGTTATTGTAGTTTACACGTCCGCTGGTACGCAGAGGCACAACACCTGCTTCCTTTGAACAGACAACCAGTAACTGATAGATGCTCTTCTGCCAGTCTTTCCTCTTTATCCCGGTGAGGGCGGGGCTTCAGGGAACGTGTGGGGCTGCCCCGCGGCCCCAAACTGGTCCAGAGGGAGAGAGCTCGGGCATTGATTGGCAGGTAAAGCTGGAGGAGATTGCTCCAAGCTGTCTGTGGGCAGGCTGCTGATGCTGAGCAGGAAGGCTGGTGTTCAACTTCCTCACTTGGCCTCTACGTCTGGGCTCAGTCAGCCGTCACCCGTTCCTGTCAACACGCTCGCCTCTTTCTGGTTTTACTCTCGCTCAGGATAGTACGCATTAGCAGAGCTGAATGCGTTTCCACTGCGCCCGCACGGCACAGGGATCTCCTGCACCGGGTCAGGACCAAACCACGACGGAGTCGGTCCTCAGCAGAGCTCATTACATCATAAATGCTTCAAAACTTCCAGTGCTTCAAAACTTCCAAACACACATTCCATGAGAGAGCTCACGTTATTCCTTGCGGTTCTTCCCCTGTTACTTTTTCAGTCATTCAGCAAAATAAAACATTTTAAATAAAAAAATGATAAGTTCCTCACAACGGTGATATGTGTTGATTGTAAACCTCGAGTTAGTGACTCCTGAACGTACAGTCTGAATTTTTTGGTAAATACATCCGTTACTCCTAAAAAACAAAACAAAAAAATCTTGGTTTATGCAAGAACCTTTGAATTGCAGTAAATTATGATATAATCTGACAGATGGATTTTTTTTCCTTTTTTTTTTTTTAGATTGACAACCATGAGGTTTTTATTTTTATTTATTTTTACCATATTTTCCAAGTACAAGTTGTAATTTGTTTTTTGTTTTTTCTTTTCGCTAGTTTCAGAGGTCCTGCGACTTATACTCTAGTGGGACATATATCCCAATAATCATGTGTTTCTTATTCAGAATTATAATGATAGTACGTCGTACTATAATTGTACAAAATACGGTTTCTTCTTGGTTTGGCTCAGAACATTTCACTCAGCCCTCGTAACTATTTATATGGTTTTAGACATTAGTTTAATTTAGTTTTATTGTGTATTTTATTGTGTAGCTTCGATCTTAAATATGATCAATCTATCTTTATTAGTTGGCTATGTACCACAGGCTTTTAAGGTGGCAGTAATTAAACCTTTACTTAAAAAGCCATCACTTGACCCAGCTATCTTAGCTAATTATAGGCCAATCTCCAACCTTCCTTTTCTCTCAAAAATTCTTGAAAGGGTAGTTGTAAAACAGTTAACTGATCATCTGCAGAGGAATGGTCTATTTGAAGAGTTTCAGTCAGGTTTTAGAATTCATCATAGTACAGAACAGCATTAGTGAAGGTTACAAATGATCTTCTTATGGCCTCAGACAGTGGACTCATCTCTGTGCTTGTTCTGTTAGACCTCAGTGCTGCTTTTGATACTGTTGACCATAAAATTTTATTACAGAGATTAGAGCATGCCATAGGTATTAAAGGCACTGCGCTGCGGTGGTTTGATTCATATTTATCAATCAATCAAGCAGTCAATTTTTTTTTTATATATAGCGCCAAATCACAACAAACAGTTGCCCCAAGGCGCCTTATATTGTAAGGCAAGGCCATACAATAATTATGTAAAACCCCAACGGTCAAACGACCCCCTGTGAGCAAGCACTTGGCTACAGTGGCAAGGAAAAACTCCCTTTTAACAGGAAGAAACCTCCAGCAGAACCAGGCTCAGGGAGGGGCAGTCTTCTGCTGGGACTGGTTGGGGCTGAGGGAGAGAACCAGGAAAAAGACATGCTGTGGAGGGGAACAGAGATCGATCACTAATGATTAAATGCAGAGTGGTGCATATAGAGCAAAAAGAGAAAGAAACAGTGCATCATGGGAACCCCCCAGCAGTCTACGTCTATAGCAGCATAACTAAGGGATGGTTCAGGGTCACCTGATCCAGCCCTAACTATAAGCTTTAGCAAAAAGGAAAGTTTTAAGCCTAATCTTAAAAGTAGAGAGGGTGTCTGTCTCCGTGATCTGATTTGGGAGCTGGTTCCACAGGAGAGGAGCCTGAAAGCTGAAGGCTCTGCCTCCCATTCTACTCTTACAAACCCTAGGAACTACAAGTAAGCCTGCAGTCTGAGAGCGAAGCGCTCTATTGGGGTGATATGGTACTACGAGGTCCCTAAGATAAGATGGGACCTGATTATTCAAAACCTTATAAGTAAGAAGAAGAATTTTAAATTCTATTCTAGAATTAATAGGAAGCCAACGAAGAGAGGCCAATATGGGTGACATATGCTCTCTCCTTCTAGTCCCCGTCAGTACTCTAGCTGCAGCATTTTGAATTAACTGAAGGCTTTTTAGGGAACTTTTAGGACAACCTGATAATAATGAATTACAATAGTCCAGCCTAGAGGAAATAAATGCATGAATTAGTTTTTCAGCATCACTCTGAGACAAGACCTTCTGATTTTAGAGATATTGCGTAAATGCAAAAAAGCAGTCCTACATCTTTGTTTAATATGCGCTTTGAATGACATATCCTGATCAAAAATGACTCCAAGATTTCTCACAGTATTACTAGAGGTCAGGGTAATGCCATCCACAGTAAGGATCTGGTTAGACACCATGTTCTAAGATTTGAGGGGCCCAAGTACAATACTTCAGTTTTTATCTGAGGTTAAAAGCAGGAAATTAGAGGTCATCCATGTCTTTATGTCTGTAGACAATCCTGCAGTTTAGCTAATGGTGTGTGTCCTCTGCTTCATGGATAGATAAAGCTGCGTATCATCTGCGTAACAATGAAATTTAAGCAATACCGTCTAATAATACTGCCTAAGGGAAGCATGTATAAGTGAATAAATTGGTCCTAGCACAGAACCTTGTGGAACTCCATAATTAACTTTAGTCTGTGAAGAAGTTCCCATTTACATGAACAAATTGTATCTATTAGACAATATGATTCAAACCACCGCAGCGCAGTGCCTTTAATACCTATGGCATGCTCTAATCTCTGTAATAATATTTTATGCTCAACAGTATCAAAAGCAGCACTGAGGTCTAACAGAACAAACACAGAGATGAGTCCACTGTCTGAGGCCATAAGAAGATCATTTGTAACCTTCACTAATGCTGTTTCTGTACTATGATGAATTCTAAAACCTGACTGAAACTCTTCAAATAGACCATTCCTCTGCAGATGATCAGTTAGCTGTTTTACAACTACCCTTTCAAGAATTTTTGAGAGAAAAGGAAGGTTGGAGATTGGCCTATAATTAGCTAAGATAGCTGGGTCAAGTGATGGCTTTTTAAGTAATGGTTTAATTACTGCCACCTTAAAAGCCTGTGGTACATAGCCAACTAACAAAGATAGATTGATCATATTTAATATTGAAGCATTAAATAATGGTAGGGCTTCCTTGAGCAGCCTGGTAGGAATGGGGTCTAATAAACATGTTGATGGTTTGGATGAAGTAACTAATGAAAATAACTCAGACAGAACAATCGGAGAGAAAGAGTCTAACCAAATACTGGCATCACTGAAAGCAGCCAAAGATAACAATACGTCTTTGGGATGGTTATGAGTTATTTATCTAATAGATTACAATTTGTTCATGTAAATGGGGAATCTTCTTCACAGACTAAGGTTAATTATGGAGTTCCACAAGGTTCTGTGCTAAGACCAATTTTATTCACTTTATACATGCTTCCCTTAGGTAGTATTATTAGACGGTATTGCTTAAATTTTCATTGTTACACAGATGATACCCAGCTTTATCTATCCATGAAGCCAGAGGACACACACCAATTAGCTAAACTGCAGGATTGTCTTACAGACATAAAGACATGGATGACCTCTAATTTCCTGCTTTTAAACTCAGATAAAACTGAAGTTATTGTACTTGGCCCCACAAATCTTAGAAACATGGTGTCTAACCAGATCCTTACTCTGGATGGCATTACCCTGACCTCTAGTAATACTGTGAGAAATCTTGGAGTCGTTTTTGATCAGGATATGTCATTCAAAGCGCATATTAAACAAATATGTAGGACTGCTTTTTTGCATTTACGCAATATCTCTAAAATTAGAAAGGTCTTGTCTCAGAGTGATGCTGAAAAACTAATTCATGCATTTATTTCCTCTAGGCTGGACTATTGTAATTCATTATTATCAGATTGTCCTAAAAGTTCCCTGAAAAGCCTTCAGTTAATTCAAAATGCTGCAGCTAGAGTACTAACGGGGACTAAAAGGAGAGAGCATATCTCACCCATATTGGCCTGTCTTCATTGGCTTCCTGTTAATTCTAGAATAGAACTTAAAATTCTTCTTCTTACTTATAAGGTTTTGAATAATCAGGTCCCATCTTATCTTAGGGACCTCATAGTACCATATCACCCCAATAGAGCGCTTCGCTCTCAGACTGCAGGCTTACTTGTAGTTCCTAGGGTTTGTAAGAGTAGAATGGGAGGCAGAGCCTTCAGCTTTCAGGCTCCTCTCCTGTGGAACCAGCTCCCAATTCGGATCAGGGAGACAGGCACCCTCTCTACTTTTAAGATTAGGCTTAAAACTTTCCTTTTTGCTAAAGCTTATAGTTAGGGCTGGATCAGGTGACCCTGAACCATCCCTTAGTTATGCTGCTATAGACTTAGACTGCTGAGTGTTTCTTTCTCTTTTTGCTCTGTATGCACCACTCTGCATTTAATCATTAGTGATTGATCTCTGCTCCCCTCCACAGCATGTCTTTTTCCTGGTTCTCTCCCTCAGCCCCAACCAGTCCCAACAGAAGACTGCCCCTCCCTGAGCCTGGTTCTGCTGGAGGTTTCTTCCTGTTAAAAGGGAGTTTTTCCTTCCCACTGTCGCCAAGTGCTTGCTCACAGGGGGTCGTTTTGACCGTTGGGGTTTTTCAGCCTTGAGGCAACTGTTTGTTGTGATTTGGCGCTATATAAATAAAATTGATTGATTGATTGATTGATTGATAGACCAGGTAGCTGAGTGGATAAAGAGCTGTCCTGCCAATATGTAGGCCTCGGTTCAAATCCCACTCGTGCTGCTGGTCTGTGTCCGTGGTCAGAACACTTAATCTACAGTGTTTTAGTCCACCCAGCTGTAAATGGGTACCAGCCTTGGCTCTAGAAGTATTCTGCATTGGGCTTTGGGGAAATCGTAGACCCTCATCTGCTTGACACTATGGAATCTGAAGATAAGCACCAGCACCAACGGGCCTCAGGGTCTATATATATATATATATATATATATATATAACTTTCACAACAAAATAAACCCCAGTAATAAAAGAATAAATGTCAACTGCACAAAAAATGAAATTAATGAGCTGATAATACAGAAAAAATGTGCAACTTATACTCCAAAAGTACAGTGAAGTGCTTGATGTTGCACGTCCAGCAACTATAATACTATATTATATGTACGCACATGGCTGTGATGATGCTACAACAATATATGAAGCAGCTGTAGCAGGTTTGACCGCTGATTGTGATTGAGAGTCAAAGTTTGAACAAAACATTGAACTCCACGGGGCACACTGTCCTTACAAATCAACGTCTTGTGAGTGTGGGCAAAAGAAAAGGTGACAAGCGATAATTGGTATTTTTAAAAAAAAAATCCACACATAATTACCAGTATTCTGTTCTTTGTTAGGTTTTTCCAACTTATTCTGAGAAAGTCCTTGAAACCCTTTGGCCAAACTCGACACTCAAGGAAAACCCTTTGAGAACGGTTTTATCATTTTTGGTCATAACACCTCTGAAGCTCTTGCTCTTGTATACAGCTCTTGATATATTCTTCTAAGCATGTTTCAAGATGTTGTATGTGTGGCGATTGCTTCCTCCTATTTCCACCCCCCCCCCCCCCCCCAACACATTTCCCATCTTCCGTTTCAAATTTGAGCCACGGCATTCTCAATACCCTTCTTGTTAGTCTTTTGAAAGAGGAATTTCTTCTCTTTATTGCTGAACACATGAAAGAGTTGCTGTTGATTAAGGAGGCCTTTTTAGCTGCGAAAGCCCTAAATGTGCTGTGTCCTAAGTAAGATGAAAAGGAGTAGAAGTTAGGCAGAGCTGTTTCTTACCTTCGCTCTTCCAACGGGAGAACCTCTGGGAGGATGCCTAAGAGAGAGACCAACTAGAAGCCCTTATTCTTTATGCTAATTTCTCTCCATTTTACTTATAATTATGCCCCGGCATCCTCCCTGCTCTCTTTCCTTTTCCTTTCTTTTCCTCTGCAACTGCTCTCTGTCTCTATTTTAATCTTATTGCTGATGAAACGTTTTCTCTCTCGCTCCATCACCGTCACTTTCAAACACGATAGCCAGACCCCGTCTTTTAGGCCCTTTTCATCAGTTGGCTAAAGAGCGTTTGATTGCTTCCATCCTCGGTCGATCTTCCAAAAGTGTGTTTTTTGTTTCTTGTTTCGTTTGGACCCGAGCGAATTGAAACAGCATGGTTTATGGATGCGCTACGGATGCCTGTTTGGGCCAAAGTGTTGAGCGGTGACGTATGTCCCCGTTCTCCTTCTGACCTGTCACTTTCCCTCCATCTCAGCCTGGCCGTCGCCTGTATTTATTTTATCTTGCTAATGTGGGTCACCCCTGTATGGCGGCCATCAGCGAGGCGCAGTCACATAACTGTGTCTGAAGCCCACCTTTGGCATGATTTATGGGGCCGCTGTGACGCTCGGCTCTCAGAAGGACCGCCATTGTCCTGCTCCAGCTCTCAGCTTTCAACGTAGGGGCTCTTTGTCTACGCTGAGGCAAACCAGACCCTCGTCTTTAAAAAGAATCAAATTATTTCATCATGTTGGAAATGAAAAGGCTGTAATTACTCCTAATTAGACCCTGACTTCTTTCCTTTTCTCTTTTCTTTCTTCTCCTTCTCTCTTTTCTCACTTCGGAGCTTTTGGAGGTGAATTTTTTTTTTTTTTTTTGTGCGATTGCTCTAAATCAACGCCGTTCAGGGCGGGGGAGTAGGGAACAATTTTCTGTTTAGTTTGAAATTGATTAATATGGGCTTCTGACAGCTCTTCTGGCTTTGATATTCCATGAGAGGGGAGGTCTGAAGTGGTTTGATGACACCGTAATGTTTGCTTTAAAGCCCTACCTTAGTGGAGCCGGCTCCACCGTGTCACCGTGTCTCACAACCCTGAGGAAAAACGAGAAGCAAAACACGCCATTTGCAGGGTGTTCAGGCATACGTCGCCGTTGGTATGCGTGAAGTCTTGACGGATCATCTACCTCTTTGCGCGGGTTAGAACGTGTATAGTTTCCCTTCCAATAACAGCCCTCCACGCTGGCGAGCTCCAGCCTTAATGGCCTGCCGGCTATCACGCAAAATCATTTTCTGCCCGTCAACATCTACACGTATCTTTACCACACAGGTCCTGTCGTTTTAGGAGGCACAACAATTTGCTAAGCAAATCCACTGGGCATTCATCTATTGGGGTGGGGGGGGCTGCGTACACGCAGTCGCGCGCCCGTGTGTGTGTGGGGAAAGTTGGGGGGGGTTGCAGACGAGGTGGGGGAGCACTGAGGGAAGCAAATATTTTCTCTGGCGTGCGACAGCACAGTGAAAAAACACTCCTGATGCTGATGTGTATTAGAAGTGAGTCGGGCAAATATTAGCACTGCCGTACAGTGGCAGAGGGCTGGCGTGTGTAAGTATGCGGTGGGCGGAGCTTAACTGGCTGCTGTGCTTTGTAAAGCGTCGACGTCTTATTGAATGAAAAGGAGGGAAAAACATGTTTCCCACCAGAACACAGCGTGGAAATTCAGCCCGTCTTCAACATGAGGCCACAGCCGGAGCTGGAACCTTTAAAGTGATGCCTCATAAGTGGATCTTAGATGAAATTGTTTTTGGTGCAGGACCGTATCTGATTAAAAGGAAATAATCTGCTTAATATGTTGGACCAATCGTAAATGAGAGTTTGGTTCTGTGTTGGTTTCTGGAAAAATGAAGCTCAACGTTTGCACCACATCCAATTTTCAGTTTCAATTTATTTTCATTTATATAGCACCAAATTACAACAAAGTTGCCTCAAGGTGCTTCACACGTGTAAGGTCTAACCTCACCAAGCCCAAAGGCCGTTTTTTAAATTCTTCTTCTTTTAAACAGCCTCACTGGTGCACATCTCACACGGTCCACGGAGGATTATATCGTAAAAAAGGACGCACAGGCTTTTTCATCTCACCATCTCCTTTTTTAACAGTGTTTTAATTAGAGATGGAATATGGCACACAAAAACAAAATTCTCCAAAAAGAGTCAGAGATAAGAAATCACTATCATTTTGACAGTGACCGCTGTTCAAACAGAAATAACAGTCTGATAGTTAAATATCGTCAAAATATGATGCCTCTTGAATCAAAAGAAATACAAGTAAAAGTAAATCTAATGAGGGGAAAACAAAGCAAAATAAATAAAAATGTAAATACCTAAAACATGTACATACAGAAAAAATGTATTCCATATAAATAAAACAATAGAAAATAAAAAATAGGAGGATGGGTGGGTTGGGGGGGGGGCATCAGTCATGAGACAGTGATTGAAAAGAGTTGAAGAACGTCAAAAATCATTACCACTTTTTTCTTACACGTGACATCCTGCCATCTCTTACCACTGTGTCCCTGCTACACGACGGACTCAAATGGTGACAAAGTGAAAAACTGAAGCGTTGAATGGTTGATCTAAATTTTGAGGAAAAACAGGGGAATATCATCAGACAAAGATTTCTTCGCTGTACTTTCTGGGGGTGTATGTGGCGCCACCTGCAGTAGGGAACTACAACAGCGAGCAGACGTGCACATGGGTCAAGATGGTGGCGACGTGCAGCAATGCAGAAGTAAACGCCGGGCGAAGGTGACACAAACAGACTTGCTGTTCAGTACCTTTGTACAGTATGTGTTTGAATTTCTGATCATAAACCTTCAATTTTCTAAACCCACTCATTCCAGTTAAGGGTCGCTGGCAGCTGGAGCCCATCATATATTAATAATGATAATGATGATAAATGTAATAATAATAATAATAATAATGATAATTATAGTAATAATAATAAATTTGAATAGTGTGGGTGAGTTCAGTTGTGGAGTTCACTATTGTTTCGTGGTTTCTGGACTCACTACATTCTCACTGATTTCAGTCCATCCTGTTGGCACTGGACATGAACTCTGTAATTGTCATTGGGAAGGATATCAACAATATCAAGGTCAAATGTCAGATTTTTCTTTGCCATTTATGCACCATACACCTAAGCTCAGGGTTTTCCACTTTGGGCCCACATTTTTTAAAAAACAGTCCTTTTTGTTTTGGACCTTCACGGCAGCTGACAAATTCTCTAAAAATTACAAAATGGCTGTTAATCTCACTAAAGTATAGTGTTTTATTATTTTTAAGTTTTATTACCTGAGGCCACCATATGGCCATTGGGTATTGTGAAGACCTGGCGTCCATCTGTCTGTCTGTACTCAGCATTAAGTAAGTCAGGGGTCTCCACAGCATGTCCAAGGTGTATTTGCATGTTGAATTGGACAAAATGTGGCAGGGGTGGGGTTTGAACCAGGAACCTTTCACACTGAAACCAAGTGCACTAACCACTTGGCCACCACCCCTGCTTTGTACTCAGTATAAGTCCAGTTCTTACTGCCACAGTCTTCAAATCCACAGGGAACATTCTTGGGACACAGACCTTTGACAAGTTCAAAGATGGCTAACCTTGATGTATTTTAAGAGGTTTAAAAAGTCGCATTCTGTTATCTGATCCGTTTCGTGCTTGAGTGATGTGGGAAGGCCAGTCAGAGTAGAGCTGCAATGTAACGTCAGTCGCTGGTTTCTTCAAACCCGCTTTGTTTTGTGTGTTTATATACATGTTTCTCATATATAGGTATGGTCGGACATCCGGGTCCCTGATACGTGCACACATAGCAATGCACACAGTAACCAGCGAGCCGCTGAAAACAAACTGCTTGACTTCCATCACGCTCGCATCGTTCCGCCACGTTTTTTTTTTAATTTTTTTTTTTACTTAATATACACCAGTTTTTACAGAGAATGCCACAATTGTGTGTTGCAGTTGGCTGTACCAACCACGATAAGTTAAAAGATTGAAAAGTGCGGGGGTTTTTTTTCAAGCTCCCAAAGCACCACAAAAGTCCAGACAGAAGGGATAAATGGCTGCTCTCAGCCGAGTAAACACTGATGGTCATGGGAATAACACCGCCGAATCACTAGTTGGCATCGTTTATGGTCGGAACTAACATATCTGATTGTCTTTGAACCTCCGACTTTCATTCTTGATTAATGAAAACATTCTTGGCAAATGCTTTCACTTTCGTCTGTCTTGCACCGGTCCAAGAATTTCACCTGTAGCAGCACAATACGATTGCCCCGGCCGTCCCTCTTAATCATGGCCCCAGTTCAGAGAAAGAAAACCCACAAAATAGAACTGGAGTCCTATTCCATTATAGCATGCACATTCTGGATGGCAGACAACCAGGTGGAACACGGGTGCCACCTGCCATTTTCCTTTTGCTGGGGTTCTCAACATTCAGGCGTCTGTGTGTTGAATCATGCCCAGAGAGGCATGTCACATGACCAGAATGCTCTAGTGTCACTTCCTTCACTACCCAAGTAAAGGAGGTGACACCCTTCACTTGAGACTGTCCAACTCCCCGTCCATTTGATGGACAGTCAGTCCAGTGGTACCCAAGGATGCTGTGAAGAGACCAAGTACCAAAGACATCCAGTTGCCACATGTGGTTAGGGTTAGGGTCCAAGTCTTAGAACCACACAGCACCAGAACCTTAAAGACCGCAGCCTCATTCTCCTGCAAAGGAAGTGGACTTACTGGCATTATGACTCCAGAACCTCTTCACAGCTGGATCTCAACCTAAATGGCTGCTTCATGCTATGTAATCCGGGGACAAGCATCAGCACCAGTGGGGCCTTGGGGCCGATATCGGACCAACGTCTCCTCTCTTATTCTTATTCCACTACAAATGTTAAAGACCTTGTTGGCTGTTTCTTCAACAGTGTTGTTTGTTTTGCCCTAGAAGACCGTGTGTCGTTTCTTCCAGTAATTCTCTGCAGCAGATTCTTTCATCAGACTTCGTCTCTACTTACGCTACTGACTGACTGCGTCAGAGGGGCGGAGCTTCTGCACATTTTGCATTTCACAACCATCTACCTGCTTTTTCCACCATAGATTTGTAAACGTTGCGCCCACAGCAGTTCATGTTTATGACCAAACTGTGAGACTGAACTAGTCAAAGCTCTCACTTACCCCCCCCACCAAAAATACGATCGCACTTGCTCACATGCAACGATGATGGCAGTTTGCCTCCTTAAGTCAGATACTTCTGAGAGAGTGTGAAGGAAAGCCGCTGTGAAGGGAGGGTCAAACCGAATGGTGGCGCGTCTTGTTTGTCAGCAACAGAGGAAATGTGACAGAGCGCTGGAGGAGGTTTCCCAGTCCACTTCCTGCTGGTGTCCGTCCACATCAGCTACTGACCGCGGATCTGCTGGTTCTTAAGGCGGCGGCGGGGCAGGGATGGCGGGGTGGGGAGGTAGCTGGTGCACACATGCCCAGAAATGATGCGTCTCCTTTTGATGTGTTCAGTGTGAACCACATGAACTGTGCTGCTGCCGGGCACACACACACACACACACACACACACACACACGCCGTTTGTCCCTTTTTACTTTTTAAAGCCCTGTTCACTTTCTTTGAGTGTCTGTGTGTTTTTGATGACAGCATCGTGTGTTTTTTCTCCCCATGCATGTGTAGAGTCTCTGTAATAGGAGCCAGTGTTTGAGGTACAGTGCTGATTAGTTTCTTATCTCAGCTAATTACCCATTAATAACCACACGCACGCGCACACACACACACACACACACACACACACACAGTCCTATTACTCCATAATTAGCAAATGCTCCATTATGAATATGCATTTCCCACTGCTTAATAAGCAGAAATATGAATATATCCATTGTGATTCAGTTGACTTGTCAAAGCTTCAGCAGAACTTTCAGGGTGCACCGTCGGCCAGACACACCGCTCAGGTTGGAATGGATCAGTTGCATCTCAATCAATCAGTCAATCAATTTTTTTTAATATAGCGCCAAATCACAGCAAACAGTTGCCCCAAGGCGCTTTATATTGTAAGGCAAAACCATACAATAATCATGTAAAACCCCAACGGTCAAAACGACCCCCTGTGAGCAAGCACTTGGCTACAGTGGGAAGGAAAAACTCCCTTTTAACAGGAAGAAACCTCCAGCAGAACCAGTCTCAGGGAGGGCAGTCTTCTGCTGGGGACTGGTTGGGGCTGAGGGAGAGAACCAGGAAAAAGACATGCTGTGGAGGGGAGCAGAGATCGATCACTAATGATTAAATGCAGAGTGGTGCCTACAGAGCAAAAAGAGAACAGTGCATCATGGGAACCCCCCAGCAGTCTAACGTCTATAGCAGCATAACTAAGGGATGGTTCAGGGTCACCTGATCCACCCTAACTATAGCTTTAGCAAAAAGGAAAGTTTTAAGCCTAATCTTAATCTCATGAAAAGGATCTGCAGGAATAATATCTGCAGTTATGAAGTCCATTGAAGTCCAATTCACCATCATTTGAGCATCATCCCAGTGGATCCCCAACATTATCCTCAGGGAATGCTGAACCACGGCACATTTTACATCTCTCCTGCTCTGCCCAAAAGCTGATTAGTTCAATCAGGTGTATGTTCATTGTTGATTGGTGGAGCACACCTGAACTAGCTAATTAGGCTTGTGGCATAGCAGGGAGTTTCTGTAGTGTGGTAGATGTGGTCAGGGGCATCACCAGTGCCTGCTGCCATGCCGGGCATGATCCATCGTAAGCACAAGTGCTCTTTGACTGGTTACTGGTTGGATGTCAGTGAGACATAGCGCACCGTGTGAAGTGAGTATGAAGGAAAATAATCCCAATACAACATCTTCAGGGAAGATAATAATCAATCAACTCAATCAACTTTTTTTTATATAGCGCCAAATCACAACAAACAGTTGCCCCAAGGCGCTTTATATTGTAAGGCAAGGCCATACAACAATCATGAAAAACCCCAACGGTCAAAACGACCCCCTGTGAGCAAGCACTTGGCAACAGTGGAAGGAAAAACTCCCTCTTAACAGGAAGAAACCTCCAGCAGAACCAGGCTCAGGGAGGGGCAGTCTTCTGCTGAGACTGGTTGGGGCTGAGGGAAAGAACCAGGAAAAAGACATGCTGTGGAGGGGGGCAGAGATCGATCACTAATGATTAAATGCGGAGTGATGCATACAGAGCAAAAAGAGAAAGAAACAGTGCATCATGGGAACCCCCCCACAGTCTACGTCTAAAGCAGCATAACCAAGGGATAGTCCAGGGTCACCCGATCCAGCCCTAACTATAAGCCTTAGCGAAAAGGAAAGTTTTAAGCCTAATCTTAAAGTAGAGAGGGTATCTGTCTCCCTGATCTGAATTGGGAGCTGGTTCCACAGGAGAGGAGCCGGAAAGCTGAAGGCTCTGCCTCCCATTCTACTCTTACAAACCCTAGGAACTACAAGTAAGCCTGCAGTCTGAGAGCGAAGCGCTCTATTAGGGTGATATGGTACTACGAGGTCCCTGAGATAAGATGGGACCTGATTATTCAAAACCTATAAGTAAGAAGAAGAATTTTAAATTCTATTCTAGAATTAACAGGAAGCCAATGAAAGAGAGGCCAACACGGGTGAGATATGCCTCTCTCCTGCTAGTCCCCGTCAGTACTCTAGCTGCAGCATTTTGAATTAACTGAAGGCTTTTTAGGGAACTTTTAGGACAACCTGATAATAAAGAATTACAATAGTCCAGCCTAGAGGAAATAAATGCATGAATTAGTTTTTTCAGCATCACTCTGAGACAAGACCTTTCTGATTTTAGAGATATTGCGTAATGCAAAAAGGCAGTCCTACATATTTGTTAATATGCGCTTTGAATGACATATCCTGATCAAAAATGACTCCAAGATTTCTCACAGTATTACTAGAGGTCAGGGAAATGCCATCCAGAGTAAAGATCTGGTTAGACACCATGCTTCTAAGATTTGTGGGGCCAAGTACAATAACTTCAGTTTTATCTGAGTTTAAAAGCAGGATCTACTACGATCACCCACAATTCAAAAGAAAAAGTGCAAAGACAGGATGAAACTGCTTAATCCCACTTGCCTTCTAACAGACTGGCTTATAAAGTGCAGACCTGGCAACCCGCCTGAAAATGAAAGGAAGGAGAACTGCAATAAACACTGCTTCAGTTACCTCGATGCAGCGCAATCAAACGAACTTCAAGCTGTAGTCACTACGACTACCCCGTTTAAAGACGTTCAAACAAAGATTTAACACGTTAAGACTACAAATACCCGAAGTTAAGACCTACGGTCTCCAATTTCAAGAATTGGGAACAAATTTTTAAGATGCTTAAAAATTGGCTCCCAGTTTCAAATCGGGTGCTCCTGATGGCCATAACTACTGTGTATGAGAAGTTTATTCAAGACTGACAACGATGGATCAGAAAGTTACTGTGATGTTTCAAATCGAGCCCTAATTTACTATTCGGGATTAAATGGGAAAGAACGGTGCTCTGTGGAACAGCCCTGGTGTTTCCTGGTACTCAGGTGTTCCCTCAGGGTTTTCCAGGTGCTGATGGTTGGTGTGTGTGTGTGTGGGGGGGGGGGGGGGGGGGGTGCATTTTGAGAGCTTGCTCACAGGTTTGTTGTTGTTGGTAGCGTAGCCGCGTTGCCTGTTTTGTTGCTCTCTCGCCACCCGTCTTCTCTCACCCGCTGTGTTGAAGATGCTTCTTGCGGCGTGTGTCTCATCAGGTGCGTCAGGAGGCCCATTGGCTACTGGCCACTGACCGGAGCCATCTCGGCCAATCAGCTGTTGGCTAGCTGGCCTTTTTGCTCGTGCCCTGACCCTGATGGGAGGTGAGGTGTGTGGCTGGTAGCGGTCAGTCCTGGCACAGCAGGATGACGAGAACGGAGGAGGAGGAAGGAGTGGGCCTGAGGGTGAGAGATTTTCTTGGCCAGATGCGCCCGTTCCTGTGCGCTCTGCTCTTCTCAGCTCCTCTTCGGTTGCAGCCGTGGCCGCGTCTTCTTGCCATTTTACTCCATGTTTCACATACAAGCTGTTTTTCTTCTCACAAAGTCAAAAGTAGAAAAGAGCGATGTGAAATACTTCCAGGCTGTCAGTGGGAATGCCTGTTTGTGTGTGTATTTTTTGTGTGTTTTTTGTGGTGGTAAGTTTTCCAGTTTCCTGCCGGCCTCTCCTGACATCTACAAGGCGGTTAGCAACAATCTGTCCTCCTGAACGGAAAAACAAAAATCATGCTTCAGAATGCTCAGAAATGCACTAATGAATATTTTAGACATAAAGGACGTCTCAGTCCTCCAAACAACCCTTTTAAAGTCAAGTGATGGGGGTTAAGTTAATTATGCACATTAGGGCTGGCCTCCCTCGCTTTCTGTGTGTGTTTCTGTGTGTGTGCGTGTTTGTGTGTGTGTGCATGCTGAGGCACTTGCTCGGGATGCTGAAACTCTGCCTTTAATTAAACACAGATGCATAGAAGGAGTGTGTGTCTGTCACACACGCTTTAACAGCAGCTGCACACATGCAGACATGCGTGGGTTCATACACAGATGCTAACACACAAGGAAGGAGATGAAAGAATGAAACAGACTGTGTGTGTGTGTGTGTGTGTGTGTGTGTGTGTGTGTGTGTGTGTGTGTGTGTGTGTGTGTGTGTGTGTGTGTGTGAGAAAGGAAACAACCTTTTTCTGTCCACACTGCAGGAGGATAAATAAATAAAATTAAGAATGTTGTGGCTGTTAAATATGCGGTTTGTCGGATATTTCAATATTTCTGAATGTTCAGAGATGTGCTTAAAACTGTTTTTGTTTTTGTACTTATTGCCCGTCTCACAGGCACGTGACAAAAGCAGACGTTTATGTGGAATAAACACAAACTTGCTTGTCACGCATCGTTGACATTGTGCTGATCTCACCAGTTTCAGTTGGGTTTTGGAAATGCTAAAAAAAACAAATGTTGATAAACCGTAAATTCTTTGTACATTAATTGTGAGTTTGTCGCACACTGGTACAATATGTTTCATGTCACATTCATAATGAAATGCTTTCCGTATTATCATCGGCAATCCCTCGCTGGTTAGGAAGATCGACTCACGTCCACCATCCCTTGGGCTCATTGAATGTGACAAACACATGGTCCTTGACAGATCCTTAGTCTGGTCTGATAGGTGGGAAACCACAGAGAATTGAGGACTGAGGACCTGCTGCAGCTTTCATCCACCTTCACAGCTATTGGGTTAGAAACCATCACCACCTCCGTCTGATCCACTGTTGAGGATTTCTTGTTTCACCAGAGCCATGTTCGCTGTGTTGTGGGTTCCTGTTGGACCTTTATGGTTACCATAGTAGCTACCTGGCACACAAGGTCCCCACAGTATTTCACCCCAACAGGCCATACCCCACTTAATCCTTTACCCAGCTGTCATGACGCGGCCAAAGGGTTGGACTTTGACACCCTCTATGCATATGTGATAGACCCAGAGACCAAAATATCATAGTTGATGCTTCCTCACAATGCCAGTAATACGCCTCGTCTGAGTCTCCCCAAAGTCAGCTGCTTACTGCAGGATGTTGCGATACGAATACTCGATTTGCTGCGATCGCATAGAAACCCAAACCCTGTTCTGTTGTGTGTGTGTGGAGGACCTGTGTTACGAAAGTTCACCATGGTGAGATCAGACCACAATGCAGCATTTCCAGCATGTTCAAAACTTCTGCAATGCAGCTGATGTCGTATTTAACCGTATTATGTATTTCTTTCATCTGTATATTTGGTTTCTTTCCGTATTTTGTTTGTGTGTAAAATTGACTCAACGCCATGAGACCATTCTGCAGTCGCTCCTTAAATCTGTGCTGTTCACGTTTGGTCATTTCAGTCTTGTCTGTCTGTCTGTTCTGATAATAATTGATCCAGTTGTTCCAAACCTTTGGGGGTTTCATGAGAGAGAAATAAAGGTCCACTTACCGAGTCGTGCAGCCAACCCACATGGGGATCAAACCCTAACAGTCTCAGCGTTATGAGTGGTGAGACATCCAATCAGATTTGATTCCAGGTGTGTGCTGTGTCCTTGAACAAGACTCTTCATCTGCATGGTCCCAGTCTACCAGCTGTAAATCTGGGGAAGTTTTAAAGCTGCACACTGCACTCACAATCACTAAGGTGCCAAAAAACGTGCAATGCCCTGGTGAACGTTGTTTGACCAAATGGTTGGTTTAAAAACAGAAATGAAAAAGAATTGCATGGATCTCAGTGTGCCGAAAATTCTAATTTAAATTTCTTGGCTGGGGAAGTAAAACACAACAGACTGGCATCCTGTCCAGGGGGATTTGTAGACTCTCTTTCACGTTACTTTGTGGTATCCGTGAATAAGCACCGTCTCGATCGGCCTTAGGACCTGCAAAAAACACTTCTACTGGCTTGGATCAAACTCTTAATTTAATTTGATTGCGTAATTTGATATGCAATTGATTGAAAATGACAACTATGTCCAGAGTTGATTAATCTCAAAATTATGTTTGACACTTGTCGATTGTTTTCTTGATTAATTGATTAGCTGGTTGCTAAAATTTCACAACATGAGGGAAAATGGTAATTTGAAAATGTCTTGTTTTGTCCAAAATACAGATATTAAGTTTATTGTCAGAGATGAAATATTCACATTTAAGATACTAAAATAAGATAATATAGATATTTGTTCTTGCATGTTAGAGAGGCCCCTTCAATGCCCACTTTTAAAGTTAATTTAAAAACCCTTTATTTTGTCTTTGGCTTTCGGCCCCAGCGAGGCTTAGTTTTAAATTGTATATCTTATTCATTTATTTAAATGTATGTTTTAATGTCCAGCACTTTGTGCCAGCGGTGGTTGTGTTAAAGTGCTTTATAAATAAAGTTGGTATGGCATATTGGCGGCTCAGAATAATTAAATCGATTGGCCTTTAATCTCATAGTCTGTTAATAATTGATTAAGTGATTCATCATTGCAGCTCTTGTTGATAAAATTGGTCTTTCCACCAATATTAGTTTTGTATTCACCTTTACATTTGGTATATTGTTTAGGTACAAAAGTGTATTTTTTTCTTTATCCATCAGTGGATAAAAAACAAAAACAAAAATGGAAATGTCCGAGCATTCTTTAGCCAGCGACAATCTGTGCTATTTTTTGTCTTTAATTAAATAATCTAATGAACTATAAAGACACTCTTCTGAAAACTAATATTTATTGTCTTATGAGTTTAAATTGGTTCAAGATGTCCAGTTATGCAGAAAAAATTCTCATGTTTTCACACATTTGTTGTCCCATCACCAAATCTAAACCAACAAAATTGAAATCAAATGACACAAAAGCAAATATTTTTAAATGATTTTACTATTTTTTTTAAAGCAGTAACTCAGGCCATTATAAAATGAACGTTTACTCATACATGGCATTTAACTCTGATCGTTAATGTTGATTTCGTATTTTAGTTCCGTCTAATTCAGGGTGAACCTCCAGCAGTTCTTCCAGTATGCTGGCGTCTACTCTCCTCGGAAGCCTTAAATTCCGAACCATTTTCTTTCCTCTTTGTCTCTCGTTCTCTCTTGTGCTGCAGCAACGGCCTCATTTTTCATTAGAGGATTGCCCCATTATTTCATTTCTGGTGATAAAATGACAAAAGATTACTCACGAGAAATACTAAATACAGCGCCGGACCGATGGGATCTCCCCTCATATGTAACACTGCTGCGCCGTGGCTGAAGGCTTCATATTTCCTATTTCTCTCTTTATTTTATATATATATATATATATATATATATATGAATAAATATGGCAGAGCTATAGATACAAAGACCTAGTGTGTGTGTGTGTGTGTATTGTATTATATGGTATATATTGTATTATATATTATCTGGTTGTTCCAGTCTGATCAGGCAGACTGACCATCAGCAGGTTGTGCTTTTTATTTATTTATTATCATTTTATTTTAAGAAATGCTATTTTAGCATTTTAATTTAAAAAATGTGTTTCTTTGCTCACAGAATTGCCACAGAGTTGAGAAAACATAACTAACTTCAAACACTAAAGTAAGAAAAGTGTAAACACAACAAACACAAGCCAACAATGGCAAAAATATATATAAATAATAACTGTACCATATCTTTATCTAAGATGATTCATATTTTATTTCAAAACAGGTCCACCATTGGTCACATTTTTCAGAAGTGGATAATAGAAAATGTAAAGATACGGGGCTGTGAAATATGACTCGGCTTGGGGAGGTAAGAATGAGAAAAGATTAGCTTGAGATTAGAATAAGAGAGATGGAGGCGGGAGGAAGAGGAGGGCACAGAGGCTCCAAGTGTGTGCGAGTAGTTTTCAGAGTGTGGGTCGGTACGTCTGAGAAGAATGATGACGGCACACGCGCCGCCCCGCTTTGTTTCTCAACTCCACCCAAGTATGGATCAGACATCCTCAGCCAGTCTGCTCAGCCCTCGTTCTTACCGACTGATTAGAACCCGTCCGAAAACCTTAATGAATGAGTTCACCAAAAATAGGCAACCAAATACACCGGCATGTGTATTTGACATATCTCACCCATATTGGCCTCTCTTCATTGGCTTCCTGTTAATTCTAGAATAGAATTTAAAATTCTTCTTCTTACTTATAAGGTTTTGAATAATCAGGTCCCATCTTATCTTAGGGACCTCGTAGTACCATATCACCCCAATAGAGCGCTTCGCTCTCAGACTGCAGGCTTACTTGTAGTTCCTAGGGTTTGTAAGAGTAGATTGGGAGGCAGAGCCTTCAGCTTTCAGGCTCCTCTCCTGTGGAACCAGCTCCCAATTCAGATCAGGGAGACAGACACCCTCTCTACTTTTAAGATTAGGCTTAAAACTTTCCTTTTTGCTAAAGCTTATAGTTAGGGCTGGATCAGGTGACCCTGAACCATCCCTTAGTTATGCTGCTATAGACGTAGACTGCTGGGGGTTCCCATGATGCACTGTTTCTTTCTCTTTTTGCTCTGTATGCACCACTCTGCATTTAATCATTAGTGATCGATCTCTGCTCCCCTCCACAGCATGTCTTTTTCCTGGTTCTCTCCCTCAGCCCCAACCAGTCCCAGCAGAAGACTGCCCCTCCCTGAGCCTGGTTCTGCTGGAGGTTTCTTCCTGTTAAAAGGGAGTTTTTCCTTCCCACTGTAGCCAAGTGCTTGCTCACAGGGGGTCGTTTTGACCGTTGGGGTTTTACATAATTATTGTATGGCCTTGCCTTACAATATAAAGCGCCTTGGGGCAACTGTTTGTTGTGATTTGGCGCTATATAAAAAAAAATTGATTGATTGATTGATGTGTAGCGTTGCTCAGTTTTGAGCTTATGTTTGGTTTTGTCCATGATTAGCAGAGTGTGAGTACAGGATCAACGTAGTCAGACAGTGGGTTTGCAAAAAAAACCAAAACAAACGGCTGCACATTTCACTCTATAATTTAGAGTTTTGATAAATACAGTTGAGGTCGAATGAATCTCCTATTTTGGGAAATATCTTTTAAACTGTTTTATGTATTAGTTTAAATACACTGAACAAAAATATAAATAGAACACTTTTGTTTTCACTCCCAGTTTTCATGAGCTGAACTCAAAGATGTAAAACATTTTTTAGACACGCAAAAGACCTTTTGAAGCTTCGGTGCTAATTGCATGGTCATAATGGCCACTGTTTGCCTGTACGATATGGACTTTGTTTGTTCATATCTGAGTTGGACTCCTCATGTTGTTTATTCACTAAAGTTGTTTTCTGGACTTCCTGCGACAGAAGTTCAGTCCTTCAGCCTTCCAGACCATTCACTGAATCCACTCTTTAAATGAACTCTTAAAAAAAAAAAAAAAACAGTGTCCTTTGAAAAACTCACGCATGCACAAGAACGTTCCAGACACCTCCAAACCAAACGACAACCTGCACGCTTCATTTGTTTCCAAGGGATAAACTAAGGACGAATACTTTATGTACGCACCTCGTTTATATGCACGTTAGGGGGTGTGCCTAAAACTTTTACACACTGCTGCTATTTGTGATAGGTATACTAGTTCCAGTGTTTAAAGTGTTGGCGGGACGTTCCGTAATTTAAGTGCCTCTTGTTCGACTCTTGGCCTCATATTTTGATAGCAATTTGAAAGCCTCCTCTTTTATTATTTTTCCATTAACTGTGCTGCAGCAGTGACACGTTATTAGCAGCAGCAGCCTGTTTGACGAGACATTTTATTTGTTACTTTAGTCTCCTTTCCCAGACTGGGTGAGATTCACTGTGAAACAGGAGAAAATATTCCTCAGACGAGGGGGGGGGCCTTGAATTCCTGATTCCAAATGTGATTGTCATTATTCATTAATACTTTTCCCCGTCTCTCTGTGTTTTATTAAACAAAACCAGTCACTTGATTGGTTCAGTGATCACTTTTTCTGCTAGATCTTAAATTTCACTGTTTGTACTGCACATCTACATCAAGACAACCCCCCCCCCCCCCCACACACACACACACACCATACATATATGTATATCATTTATTTTAATTAATTAATTTTAAATAAGAAATTTTAAAAATCATTTAAATTTGTACTTATTTTAAAAAAATTATATTGTACTACTGTGAGTGCAGAAAATGAATGAATGGATGAATGAAACGTTTCGGGGTGGGGGGGGCGATCTGACTTTAGTCATCTGTTATCATAAGGACTCAGTCATGTTGTTTAATTTTTAAAATATTGTTCATTTATTTTGGTCAAAAGTCATTTTGCTCCACTGTATTTTGTGGAATGAAATGCGTAAAATGTTTTTCTTGAATTCTAACTGAGCGGTTTCCTGCCTCCTACTGATGTTGAAATGAAACAATCTACATTTTTTGGGTGATATAGTTTCTGTATTGTGAATAATTTTTTATTGTACTCTGTGTTTACATATAACAAAACCTCTCTTGTTTAAAGTGACAGTGTGTATGATTTACTGTCATCTAGTGGTGAAGTTGCAGATTGCATAATTGCATTTCTTTCCCCTCCATGTCTTTGGAGATGGAGATTGATGCTTCTTGGTCTTCTCTTGTGATAAGTGGTGCATATGATCCTCTGTTTCACGGAGTCTTCTTTTTTCAGTCTTTCAGCATCACTGAAAAATGCAGAAAGCAAAGTAAGTTTGTCCTTGTAGGGCTACTGTATTAACATAATGGTCCATCATGGTGGCCTCCATCAGGGGGCGCACTCCCGTGTAGATATGGGAGGCTCATTTATAATTAAATAGATAAAAAAAATGCACACCAAGATCCTCCGCTGAGGTGCACATGCAGAAATACTAACTCAAATATAAAGAAAAAGCATAGCACACTCAAAATATTGATGTCTAGCCGCTGTTTTATTTCATAATAATTACGTTTCGGCCAAAAGGCCTTCGTCAGATAGCAGCTTCCGTTGGACCAAGAGTTCCTGGTCCAACGACCTACTCTTGGTCCAACGGAAGCTGCTATCTGACGAAGGCCTTTTGGCCGAAACGTAATTATTATGGAATAAAACAGCAGGTAGACATCAATATTTTGAGTGTGCTATGCTTTTTCTTTATATTTGGGCTCATTTATAATGTCATGAAAACATATCGATTAGTTGTTGCAGGTAATTGAACACTAATGAAGAAATGCTTGTGAAAGTTATATTACATTTCTGCTAATAAACGCGTCAAAATCCTGCAGACTGTAGTTTTAACTCCACTTCACCACTGGGGGCAGGGGAGACCCGCAGTCCAAGTCTTGGGGATGAGCTCCAGGTCCAGAGACGCTGACGTGGTCAGTGGCGATTAGTGTGTGTATGATCTGGTGGTGGGACACCCTGAGAACCTGGAACCTCCTTGCAGAACCGAAGGAGCCATTGTAAGAACTGAACTCTGGACCTTCTCGCTGTGAGGCCGACGTTCTAACCGCTGCCCCGCTGTACAGTGACACAGGTTTGGCTCAGTGTTCAGTGAGTTTTCCTTCCTCTGAGTCTCTGGTTACATCATGTGTCAAAGGTCACGATTTATAATCTGTTTGACCAGGTTCTGGATCTCTCTTCGTAAGAATCCCCGCCCACTGCGTGCGTTCTGCTCCTGTGAAAAGTCCTCTATTGTTTTTATTGTCACGGCATGATGTGTCCCTCTCACAGCGTCGGTTGTGATGGCATCTGCTTTGCTTTAAGAGGAGCTCTGAGTGATTCACGGTGACGGATGTGGTCGGCTCATCACGCAGGCCAGATTCACTTTACGTGGCTCCGCCTTCGTGTTCCCTCGGATGTGTCGCGGCACGACGTTGACGTTGCCATAGCATGCTGGTGTTTTGTTTCCATGATGTTAGGGTGAGGTGTAATGAATAGAGGCTGTGCTCTGTCCATGTGCATGCTTTTACCAAGGTGTTTCTGTAAATGGTTCCATCTTATAATTGTTTTTAGCCTCGATATGTGTCGAACCCACGTCAGCTGTTCAGCGGCTGTTTTAATTTTTGTAGGTTATATATATTATACTGTGCAACAGTTTCAGGCATCCCAGAGTTATAATAGAAGTACTGTTTCACCCCCCCCCCCTTTTTTTTTTATTGACGTGTCAACACAAAATTGGTTCCAACAACATTGAATATGTGAGCTATATTTAAAAATAATAATAATAATAATAATAATAATAATTACTTTGTACGTGTTCTGGCCAGTGTAATACCACACAAACACAGCTAAAAATGATCACTTAATATTAAAATGACTGTAAAACACAATTACTCATACTATAAATAACATCTTTAAAATAGTTTTTGATGTCCTGTGTCTTTTATTCTGGTGTGACTAATATAACTAGTTTTCATGTTGATTATCATTAAAGGTGAAATTAATCACAGATTAAATTTTTTGTATGAATATATAATTTTAATGCTTTTATGACGTATTAAATGTCCACAGTGTTGCAGGACCTGTCCAGCAGATGGCAGTGTTCAGCAGGTTACAGGCAGGTCTGTGGAATAAGAAATCAGCATTTCATCCCGTATCAAATCCACAAAGCATCTGCTGATATCCCTGAATTTTGTAAAATTTTGTGGGATAAACGGTAGCAATGAAAAGTGCTAAAAAAAGTGCCATATTTTCCGGAGTGTAAGTTATTTGTGTTTTTTGCAGGGGGGTTGCAGTTTTTTTTTTTTGTTTTTTTACTAGTTTGGGGAAACCCTGCGACTTATACTCTGGTTCAACTTACAGTGACACAAATAAGTATTTGATCCACTGTCGATTTTACGAGTTGTCCCACCGACAAAGAATGTAGAGCTCTGTAATTTTTATCATATGTTCACTTCAACTGTGAGAGACAGAATCTAAAAAAAAAAAAAAAATCAGAAAATCACATTGTATGACTTTTAAATAATTAATTTGCATTTTATTGCATGTAATAAGTATTTGATACAATAGAAAAACAGACCTTAATATTTGGTACAGAAACCTTTGTTTGCAGTTCCAGAGTTCAGATGTTTCCTGTAGTTCTTGACCATGTTTGCACACTGCAGCAGGGATTTTGGTCCACTCCTCCATACAGATCTTCTCTAGATCTTTCAGGTTTGGAGTTTCAGCTCCCTCCAAAGATTTTCTATTGAGTTCAGGTCTGGAGACTGGCCAGGCCACTCCAGGACCTTGAAATGCTTCTTACGGAGCCCCTCCTTAGTTGCCCTGGCTGTGTGTTTGGGGTCATTGTCATGCTGGAAGACCCAGCCATGACCCATCTTCAGTGCTCTTACTGAGGGAAGGAGGATGTTTGCCAAAATGTCACAATACATGACCCCATCCATCCTCCCATCAATACGGTGCAGTCGTCCTGTCCCCTTTGCAGAAGAGCACCCCCAGAGTGTGATGTTTCCACCCCCATGTTTCACGGTTGGGATGGTTTTCTTGGGGTTGTTCTCATCCTCTAAACATGGTAAGTGGAATTGATTCCAGAAAGCTCTATTTTGGTCTCATCTGACCACATGACCTCCCATGCCTCCTCTGGATCATCCAGATGGTCACTGGTTAACTTCAAACAAGCCTGGACATGTGCTGGCTTGAGCAGGGGGACCTTGCTGCCCTGCAGGATTTTAAACCATGACAGCATCATGTGTTACTAATGTAATCTTTGTGACTGTGGTCCCAGCTCTCTTCAGGTCATTGACCAGGTCCTCCTGTGTAGTTCTGAGCTTTCTCAGAATCATCATTACCCCACAAAGTGAGATCTTGCATGGAATCCCAGACCGAGGGAGATTGACAGTCATCTTGTGTTTCTTCCACTTTCTAATAAATAATCATAACAGTTGTTGTCTTCTACCAAGCTGCTTGCCTGTTGTCCTGTAGTCCATCCCAGCCTTGTGCAGGTCTACAGTTTTGTCCCTGTTGTCCTTAGACAGCTCTTTGGTCTTGTCCATGGTGGATAAGTTGGAGTGTGATTGAGTGTGTGGACTAGTGTCATTTACACAGGTAACAAGTTCAAACAGGTGCAATTAATACAGGTAAAGAGTGCAGAATAGGAGGACTTCTTAAAGACAAACTAACAGGTCTGTCAGAGCCAGAATTCTTGCTGGTTGGTAGGTCCCTCAAACAAGATCAGAATGCTTTGAATGCTGTTTTCATGCCGTACGAATATTTAGATTACAGTCAGATTGTGGTCAGACTACACTCTGACTGCCGTTAGATATTTTCCCACCTCGACTGTTTTGCTTATGTACAAAATATTTGGGGCGGCCACAGGAGTCTGCCCGACTGTTTAGATTTTTCTCAGAATACTGTCCGATGTCCACAACTGCACCTCAACACTTCCGAAGTGTGGGCCAAACTTTCATTCGGACGGCATTCGTCCTCTAGTGTGATGGGAGTACAACCAGTGTCTAATCTGTTTGTCTTTGTTACATTCAGAGTTACATGATGACAGCGTTCATTGTTTTTCAGTTATTTTGCATTGTTCCCTGCACATTACAGTGGCTATGGGTTTCAAAATCCACAACCTCAACTTCATTGTGTCCAGGTTTGCCTGTTGACATGAAATATGGTGGGGCCCTTGTGGCTCCTATGTTAGCCACGAAGGCTCAACATGAACCCTGAACATGAGATGGCTAACGGGGCTCTGGTGAAAGAAGTTGTCAACAGCGGATCAGGCGGAGGAAGTGATGGCTTGTAACCCAACGGCTGTCAAAGTGGATGAGGGCTGCTGCAGGTCATCAGTCCCAGATCGTCTGGAATTTTCCAGTCATCACACCAAGTTCTGGATCTGTCGAAGACTGTGAATTTGTCAGCGTGCAATAACATTCCCACATTGAACAAACCCTGAAGAGACCATCTTCCTTGTCACCAAGGGATTGCTGCAACAGTAAATCCTGGGGAAAATGCAGATAAACGCTGACTTTTGCACAATATAACCCTTTAAAATAAAGCGCCAGATTGTTTTAGGACCACACCGTAATAAGAAGTCTGTCCCCCGACACGTTATTGGTAGAATGTCTGTTGATTTTTGGTGATCAAACCAAAGGGGGAGTCATTCCGGGGCTGCTTGTAACTCCTCTGAACCAGCTAATCTAAAAAAATAAACACCTCTAGTTAACCTACTTTCCTGCTGCAGCTAAGTCGAGCGCGTTTCAAAGCTGCCGGCCGACTCTGTCGTGGAGTTTTTCTTGACACGCACTGAGACGTTACAGATGTTGAAGAGTTGTTTTACTAGTTAACACGCATCAGTCGGGTGCTCCAAAAAAGCTTCTGTCTAATTAGACACGAGTCACCGTCATCTGTCTCATAATGAGGAATCAGGACGGCTTCTCATTTTTCTCTGCTGCCATTTGATATTTTCACTGCGTGTACAAATGAAGAGGGAACAAGTTTCCATATTTTAAGGCAGCGGCTGTAAACAGTTTTTTTTTTTTTTTACACTCACTGTCAATTACCTGGTGGCAGTAGCCTTGCAGATCGAGCGCCGCGCCGCGCTGCGCCGGCTGGCTGACTGACTGGGTGGCTGACTTGGTGGCTGACTGGCTTGTCTCTTGGAAACCTGTGAAATATGATTTACATTGAGAGCATGTTGTAGCAAAGCCTAGCCCACGGTATGCATATTCCCCCATTGTTTGTGACAGTTGGTTGTACCTGCGCCGGGGGGAAGCGTGCCAAGTAGGCATCCGACTTTGCATTTCAGTGGCTGAGCTCAGGGTCAGGAAGCACATCTGGTTGACTGGGAGGTTTGTGTGCGGCGTGTCATATCTGTGTTGCAAATTCCGTAACTTGTGCTCACACACACGCACGCGCGCACGCACGCATATTCACAAGCTCACTCACTTGTTGCTGTGCAGCCGGAGCCGGCGCGCACAATGCAGCTCCGGTGGCACACGAGCAGCCGAAGCCGGCGCACCAAGTGCACTCCTACACAAACAAACAAACACACCTGCTGCTCCCGGCAAGTCGCTCTGACAATCAGGCGAAGGCAGGAAGGCAAACAAAACAAACAGTTTAATTTACATGACAGTAGCCTGCTTTACATTAGCATGCGGCGGCGATGATAGAGTGAAGCTCGGCTGGAAGCAGCAGGTAATGAAAAGTGATGGTCCTATTTGCAGCATAGTGTAAGTACAGCAACGGCAAGTGCAAGAAGTCACAGCTAATAGTGCGCGCTCGTCTGCACGTTTCCCAGACAGGCCTTTTGGTATGTTGGCTTTAAGAAGCCTTCCAGCCCCCCTGCTAAAATAACTGGGTTTTTTCTTTCTTTCCTTTTGTGTGTGTGTGTGTGTGTGTGTGTGTGTTTCAAAATAAACATAAACAATTTGTTGCGGTGAAGAATTCAAGATGTGTACATGAGTTAAGTGAGGAGAGGAGCGTAAATTTTCCCCTTCCCTCCCATTTATTGCTTTCCATTTCTCCCAAACTTTAGACAGAACATGAAATGTTTATGCAGCTCATGCAAAACAATTCATGTGCAATTTTAACGAGCAATTAATTTCATCAATAAATAAGTAAACAGTGTTTTGGCCGGTTGGCATGAAATGGTGTTTGTGTCTCCAGAGCGCGGTGCATTTGCACCCGGTAAGCTATATCTCTGAACGCGTGCACACTGCCTGTGCTTGTTTTTTTTGTTTTTGCCATTGATGCTGTGTGCTCGCCATTCTTTTGTGTGTGTGTGTGTGTATATATATATATATGTATATATATATATATATATATATATATACATATATATATATATATATATACTGGCTCCAGCGGTCTGCTGCTCGTGTAAAGAGATAGCATCTTCCCACAACAGATCAATATGGGAGTATTTCCAGAATCCCGCTTCAGTCTCCACTTTAACCAAACCTCGTGTGTGTGTGTGTGTGTGTGTGTGTGTGTGTGTGTGTGTGTGTGTGTGTGTGTGTGTGTGTGTGTGTGTGTGTGTGTGTGTGTGTGTGTGTGTGTGTGTGTGTGAGAGAGGTTGACTCAGAGTGACACCTCACTTGTCCCACGGTGGTTAAGTCGACTAACCAAAGCTTATTGGCATGTGGTTGGGCACACACAGGAAACGATCCTTTCACATGTGCAGTTTTTGCCATTTTGTGTAAAACCTGCACCAATAATTTTACATAATACAACAAAGTAATACTGTAGTTGCTTGAATGTTAAGTATCTGTTACTCTTTGACAGCTCGTGTCTGTTTTTGTTATGTAAAAATCCTTTTCTCATTTGTTAAATGCATTCCTTATCCACTGATGTCCGCGAAGCCCATTGGAAAGTTTTACTGTTTAATTGTTTTGTCATCTTCTTCTTTGTTGCTTCTGTGATACTCATGCGTTCATATCCTGTGATTGTCCAACGCTTTAGATTGGGCTTCTGAATGCCCAAAGCTCCAGCATACACCATGTGTGTATTCAGCACTAGAGGAGAGAGGACAGTTCCCCGGGCAATGACATGCTGTTCATTTAGCCAAGACTGAAAAAAAAGACGGTGCTTTTATCTGGACAGCAGAGCGTGGCACTGTACGCTTTTATCTGGACAGCAGAGCGTGGCATTGTGCGCTTTTATCTGGACATCAGAGCGCGGCACTGTGCACTTTTATCTGGACATCAGAGCGCGGCACTGTGCGCTTTAATCTGGACGTCGGAGCACGGCACTGTGCTCTTGCTTGCCTCTACTGGTGGTTGGCTCTCACTGCGGTATTGTATCACTTCCTGTTCCGGAGCACAGCGGTGTTTTTCTGTATCTGTTAGCTGTTTAATCTGCGCAGTTAGATTGATCTAGTTATCTAGATTACGATTTGTTTTCCAGTGTAATCTTTACGTGCCTTAACTAAAGCACTCCTTCTGCTGAATCACCTCTAAATTATTTACACATTATTCACTTTGCGTGTTTTTAGGAATCCGCTAGCTTAGCGTAGCTACTAGCTCTTAGCCGATTTAGCATGGCAGCTTCTCCTGTCTCTCCCGCACTTTTCTGCTCTGGGTGTGAAATGTTTAGTTATTCCTCGGCCTCCTTTAGCAGTAATGGTACTTGTAATAAGTGCAGCTTATTCATAGCTTTGGAGACTCGGCTCCGTACCGTGGAAAATTCTACAGCTAGCCAGGCCCCTGTAGTCGGTGCGGACCAAGGTAGCTTACCCGCCGTTAGTTACCCCCTGGCAGATCCCGAGCAGCCGGGAAAGCAGGCTGACTGGGTGACTGTGAGGAGGAAGCGTAGCCCTAAACAGAAGTCCCGTGTACACCGCCAACCCGTTCACATCTCTAACCGTTCTTCCCCACTCGGCGACACACCCGCCGAGGATCAAACTCTGGTTATTGGCGACTCGGTTTTGCGAAATGTGAAGTTAGCGACACCAGCAACCATAGTCAATTGTCTTCCGGGGGCCAGAGCAGGCGACATTGAAGGAAATTTGAAACTGCTGGCTAAGGCTAAGCATAAATTTGGTAAGATTGTAATTCACGTCGGCAGTAATGACACCCGGTTACGCCAATCGGAGGTCACTAAAATTAACATTAAATCGGTGTGTAACTTTGCAAAAACAATGTCGGACTCTAGTTTTCTCTGGGCCCCTCCCCAATCAGACCGGGAGTGACATGTTTAGCCGCATGTTCTCCTTGAATTGCTGGCTGTCTGAGTGGTGTCCAAAAAATGAGGTGGGCTTCATAGATAATTGGCAAAGCTTCTGGGGAAAACCTGGTCTTATTAGGAGAGATGGCATCCATCCCACTTTGGATGGAGCAGCTCTCATTTCTAGAAATCTGGCCAATTTTCTTAAATCCTCCAAACCGTGACTATCCAGGGTTGGGACCAGGAAGCAGAGTTGTAGTCTTACACACCTCTCTGCAGCTTCTCTCCCCCTGCCATCCCCTCATTACCCCATCCCCGTAGAGACGGTGCCTGCTCCCAGACTACCAATAACCAGCAAAAATCTATTTAAGCATAAAAATTCAAAAAGAAAAAATAATATAGCACCTTCAACTGCACCACAGACTAAAACAGTTAAATGTGGTCTATTAAACATTAGGTCTCTCTCTTCTAAGTCCCTGTTAGTAAATGATATAATAATTGATCAACATATTGATTTATTCTGCCTTACAGAAACCTGGTTACAGCAGGATGAATATGTTAGTTTAAATGAGTCAACACCCCCGAGTCACACTAACCGTCAGAATGCTCGTAGCACGGGCCGGGGTGGAGGATTAGCAGCAATCTTCCATTCCAGCTTATTAATTAATCAAAAACCCAGACAGAGCTTTAATTCATTTGAAAGCTTGACTCTTAGTCTTGTCCATCCAAATTGGAAGTCCCAAAAACCAGTTTTATTTGTTATTATCTATCGTCCACCTGGTCGTTACTGTGAGTTTCTCTGTGAATTTTCAGACCTTTTGTCTGACTTAGTGCTTAGCTCAGATAAGATAATTATAGTGGGCGATTTTAACATCCACACAGATGCTGAGAATGACAGCCTCAACACTTCATTTAATCTATTATTAGACTCTATTGGCTTTGCTCAAAAAGTAAATGAGTCCACCCACCACTTTAATCATATCTTAGATCTTGTTCTGACTTATGGTATGGAAATAGAAGACTTAACAGTATTCCCTGAAAACTCCCTTCTGTCTGATCATTTCTTAATAACATTTACATTTACTCTGATGATCTACCCAGCAGTGGGGAATAAGTTTCATTACACTAGAAGTCTTTCAGTAAGCGCTGTAACTAGGTTTAAGGATATGATTCCTTCTTTATGTTCTCTAATGCCATATACCAACACAGTGCAGAGTAGCTACCTAAACTCTGTAAGTGAGATAGAGTATCTCGTCAATAGTTTTACATCCTCATTGAAGACAACTTTGGATGCTGTAGCTCCTCTAAAAAAGAGAGCTTTAAATCAGAAGTGCCTGACTCCGTGGTATAACTCACAAACTCGTAGCTTAAAGCAGATAACCCGTAAGTTGGAGAGGAAATGGCGTCTCACTAATTTAGAAGATCTTCACTTAGCCTGGAAAAAGAGTCTGTTGCTCTATAAAAAAGCCCTCCGTAAAGCTAGGACATCTTTCTACTCATCACTAATTGAAGAAAATAAGAACAACCCCAGGTTTCTTTTCAGCACTGTAGCCAGGCTGACAAAGAGTCAGAGCTCTATTGAGCTGAGTATTCCATTAACTTTAACTAGTAATGACTTCATGACTTTCTTTGCTAACAAAATTTTAACTATTAGAGAAAAAATTACTCATAACCATCCCAACGACGTATCATTATCTTTGGCTGCTTTCAGTGATGCCGGTATTTGGTTAGACTCTTTCTCTCCGATTGTTCTGTCTGAGTTATTCTCATTAGTTACTTCATCCAAACCATCAACATGTTTATTAGACCCCATTCCTACCAGGCTGCTCAAGGAAGCCCTACCATTATTTAATGCTTTGATCTTAAATATGATCAATCTATCTTTGTTAGTTGGCTATGTACCACAGGCTTTTAAGGTGGCAGTAATTAAACCATTACTTAAAAAGCCATCACTTGACCCAGCTATCTTAGTTAATTATAGGCCAATCTCCAACCTTCCTTTTCTCTCAAAAAATTCTTGAAAGGGTAGTTGTAAAACAGCTAACTGATCATCTGCAGAGGAATGGTCTATTTGAAGAGTTTCAGTCAGGTTTTAGAATTCATCATAGTACAGAAACAGCATTAGTGAAGGTTACAAATGATCTTCTTATGGCCTCGGACAGTGGACTCATCTCTGTGCTTGTTCTGTTAGACCTCAGTGCTGCTTTTGATACTGTTGACCATAAAATTTTATTACAGAGATTAGAGCATGCCATAGGTATTAAAGGCACTGCGCTGCGGTGGTTTGAATCATATTTGTCTAATAGATTACAATTTGTTCATGTAAATGGGGAATCTTCTTCACAGACTAAAGTTAATTATGGAGTTCCTCAAGGTTCTGTGCTAGGACCAATTTTATTCACTTTATACATGCTTCCCTTAGGCAGTATTATTAGACGTATTGCTTAAATTTTCATTGTTACGCAGATGATACCCTGCTTTATCTATCCATGAAGCCAGAGGACACACACCAATTAGCTAAACTGCAGGATTGTCTTACAGACATAAAGACATGGATGACCTCTAATTTCCTGCTTTTAAACTCAGATAAAACTGAAGTTATTGTACTTGGCCCCACAAATCTTAGAAACATGGTGTCTAACCAGATCCTTACTCTGGATGGCATTACCCTGACCTCTAGTAATACTGTGAGAAATCTTGGAGTCATTTTTGATCAGGATATGTCATTCAAAGCGCATATTAAACAAATATGTAGGACTGCTTTTTTGCATTTACGCAATATCTCTAAAATCAGAAAGGTCTTGTCTCAGAGTGATGCTGAAAAACTAATTCATGCATTTATTTCCTCTAGGCTGGACTATTGTAATTCATTATTATCAGGTTGTCCTAAAAGTTCCCTAAAAAGCCTTCAGTTAATTCAAAATGCTGCAGCTAGAGTACTGACGGGGACTAGAAGGAGAGAGCATATGTCACCCATATTGGCCTCTCTTCATTGGCTTCCTGTTAATTCTAGAATAGAATTTAAAATTCTTCTTCTTACTTATAAGGTTTTGAATAATCAGGTCCCATCTTATCTTAGGGACCTCGTAGTACCATATCACCCCAATAGAGCGCTTCGCTCTCAGACTGCAGGCTTACTTGTAGTTCCTAGGGTTTGTAAGAGTAGAATGGGAGGCAGAGCCTTCAGCTTTCAGGCTCCTCTCCTGTGGAACCAGCTCCCAATTCAGATCAGGGAGACAGACACCCTCTCTACTTTTAAGATTAGGCTTAAAACTTTCCTTTTTGCTAAAGCTTATAGTTAGGGCTGGATCAGGTGACCCTGAACCATCCCTTAGTTATGCTGCTATAGACGTAGACTGCTGGGGGGTTCCCATGATGCACTGTTTCTTTCTCTTTTTGCTCTGTATGCACCACTCTGCATTTAATCATTAGTGATCGATCTCTGCTCCCCTCCACAGCATGTCTTTTTCCTGGTTCTCTCCCTCAGCCCCAACCAGTCCCAGCAGAAGACTGCCCCTCCCTGAGCCTGGTTCTGCTGGAGGTTTCTTCCTGTTAAAAGGGAGTTTTTCCTTCCCACTGTAGCCAAGTGCTTGCTCACAGGGGGTCGTTTTGACCGTTGGGGTTTTACATAATTATTGTATGGCCTTGCCTTACAATATAAAGCGCCTTGGGGCAACTGTTTGTTGTGATTTGGCGCTATATAAAAAAATTGATTGATTGATTGATTGATTTAATCTGGACGTTGGAGCACGGCACTGTGCGCTTTAATCTGGACGTCGGAGCACGGCACTGTGCGCTTTAATCTGGACGTCAGAGCGTGGCACTGTGCGCTTTAATCTGGACAGCAGAGCGCGGCACCACAAACCACTGGTTATGCGATATTTGCCACCAGACAAAATATTTGAATCTATCATAGTGTGACAACACCTTAAAACAGCATTTTTTTTTTTTTTTCTTGGCTTGGTGGTTTCTGCACTTGCTTCCAAATCAGAGGGTTCCTGGTGCAAGAGCAGCTGTACCCATTCTCCTTGTAATGCGGAGTTGTGTCAGGAAGGGCGTCCGGCATAAAACTACCAAATCAGCCGATGCTTCTGAGGTCTGCTGTGGTAATCCCCAGCAAACACAGGGAAGCCAAAAGTATTTGATTGCCTTCTCCAGTATAAGTTGCATCTTTTGTTTGTTACTAGTTTGGGAGGTCCTGCAATTTATATTCCAGAACATGCATCACTTACATTTGCACCAGACCAGTATCATGGTCTTGCACATGGCTTACACTTGTAATGCAGAATAAATGTCACACAACTTTATCAATATCACCACAAGAACCAGCATGTCATATTCACAAATACTCTAAATCACAGATATTCGCATTCATATTATTTACAGCTCTCCCAGAGGTCCTTGTTCTGTCCATTACACTACATTTGCTTTTTTGATATGTGCACAAAGCAACTCCTGTTGTCTCACCATAATTTTATTTCAACAATTCTCAAACTGCATCAGGAGACTTGTGCAGTCACAGCAATGAGGGATTTTGGTGCTAATCGACATTAATGGTTAAATATATGCAGTGATACACCATAATGGAACAGATTTGTTGCATCTTTTTGGATGTTGCCGTTTGGATGTAGAACAACACCGAATATGTGCACACACACACGTCTGCTGTGCTCTGTGTTGTATTTGCACACTCGACCGCCACGACGCAACAAAAACCTATTGTTTTACTGCTTTAAATTGTCCTAAAGGGACACGGACACACAGATGATTTATGGTGCCAGGCAGTGTTTGATTAAAGCCCATGTATTTTTACACTATAGACACATTTTGCATGTGACCCCTTAAGTGGGAGTCTGTGCTGATTAACGACTGAATAAACTACCTTTTCCCCCAGTTTCTACAAAAAATCTTATTAGGCAAATATTTACCTGTAACAACATCAACATATAACAAAATAATAATAATAATAATAATGTTATTATTGTTGTTGTTGAAGCCGTGACTGGTCTGATTTAATGTTTCTTGAATTGGTTGTAGTTACTTGGGTTTTTCCTTCGCTGAGGTTGTTGACAGTCTGTATTTGTACGATGTCGACTGTGAGTTGTATTGCGCCGCAGCTGTCTGAGTAAAGTCGTATCAGTCCCGCTTATATTAGGTGCCAGTTTGTAGTGGATCTTCTGATGCTAAAAGTTTATAGTATCTACAGTAAGGCACAAATATTGCAGCCAGCAGTCGAAGCAGTAATTCTTGTGCTCCTAATTACTACCCGTGTGGCTAAAGGCCACCAGTGGGAGCTTAATAATTGCTTGTTTTTTTTTTTTCCTGTTCTGTATGTTATCCTACAGATAAACTGTAAAATACGTAATAAAAAAGGGGGTTGGTGGGGGGTTTGGGGGGGGGGTGTATAATTCAAAAGGAAGTATGGTGTCAAAAAAATAGCAAATCCTGGAATAGTTTTTCCTTAACACCTTTTCATACTGAACAAATCTCTTTGACTAACGTCAAAGAGATTTGTTCAGGTAAAAGTATTTGTTCAGGACGGGCATCTGGCATCAAAGTAGTGCCAAATCCCAATGCAGATCACTACCGGGTTCACTGTGGCGATTCAGTGTGACTGGGAGCAACCGAACGCATCATCCATCCATCCATCCATCCATCCATCCATCCATCCATCCATCCATCTTTGTATGTTTTTAGGTCCAGTTTGTCGATATGATGCATGTCGGGTGTTTTTGGGTTTGGTTTGGTGATATAACGTGTGTCAGGTTCGTCTCTGCTCAGTCGACCTCACAGATAACTCAATAAAATTGATCTTTTTTTTTTTTTTTTTTTTTCTGTTTTATATTTTTCTTCCTCCTTCCCTCCTGTGGTCACGTCCCTTCACTCTCTCGCTCGGTGTCCTTCGCCTGTGTCCCTCTCGTTTTATCGGAGGCCGGGTGAGTCTGCCACGGCTGCCAACAGCATCGAGTATCAGTGCTTGCTTTAGCTTTTTTTCCCCTCTTGTGTTCTTCTCTCTCTGCACTGAAGCCATGTCACAGTTTCTCAGGGAGTTTTGATGCCTGGATGTCTCCTGTCCGGGTCCATCTCGTCTCGGCTGCAGTGCTGGCCAATGCGATCTGAACTGCGCTGCCTCGCTGCAGGTCAGCCTTCACCGCCGATTAGTGTTGAAGCGCTACTTTGGTCGCAAGTTGTCGGGAGCACTTATCGTGAAGATCAACAGCGATCAGTCTTACCATAGTTCTCTCTCTCTCTCTCTCTCTCTCTCTCTCTCTCTCTCTCTCTCTCTCTCTCTCTCTCTCTCTCTCTCTCTCTCTCTCATATATCTTTTTTCCCTCCTGTTGTTAACCTTCTCTTTTGGCATTACCCAGTCCTTTTTCCTTTTTCTTTAACTTTACTATATTTTCATCTATATCTCACCTTTACCTTTTTTCTTATCTCTTACATTTTCATCTTTCTGATGATGAATCTGTTCTAATGTTAAACCCAGTTTCTGCTGGGTTCTTTGTTCTTTTGCTCAGGGTCACCACAGTGGATCCGGTACAGAACTGCTCTGGGATTTGGCTTCTGCAATCTCTTCTCTTGAATGCAGAATCATGTGGTTAACTGGATTTTCTGACGGTAAACTGATATTTTGTATTTGCAGTAAGCCTTGGCTGCTCGGCTACAGTAACACAACACAGTTAGGACCAAAACAAAATGACAGTGAAAGGCATCAGAGGGCCAATGCACACCCTGGGCACACTACACACGACTGTATAAAATGCACAAATCAGTATACATCTGTCTGTCATGGGTGTATGACTCTGTGTGACATCATCATGAAGTCATTTACACCAATCAATCACAAATATGTTGCTGATCAATATATACTTTAGATCATCTATCTGTGCTTCTTGGTTGTTGAGATATACAAAAAGGGGTGTTTTTGCACCATGTGGACCTTGACCTTTGACCAAACTGCTCCTAAACTTAACCACCTCTTGGTATGTATCCAGGGGGCTCGTGGTGGGTGACTGCTGGCCCCGTAGAAGATCCACTCCTGCATTTTGACGCTTTGCATGCAGATCTGTTTCCTGGCCAGAAAACCTCTCTCTTCTGATGCACCTGAACCTGGTGCATGTGTGTCTTAAAGATAATGACAGATGACCTTTAGGAGAGCAGCGGTACACCTCCCTCATGTTTCAGTTCAAATCCCAGTATATTCCTGTCAGCTTTTCTTACAGACATAATGAACAAAAGACGGAATACAATAACAATAACAATTTGCTTGAATTTTTTACATCACATTTTGCATAATAACATTAAAATCAAATGTCTGAACATAACTAGGGATGGGTATCGAGAACCGGTTCTTTTCGAGTATCGTTAAGAAATGATTTGATCCACCGATATCAGTAGCCTTTTTGCTTAACGATTCCCTTATCGGTCCTTCAGAGCAGTTGTTGTTTTTGAGGGTGTTTGTCGGGAAAATGATCATTCCTATATATTGATTACAGACCCTGCAGCGGCTCTGTAATCAACCGTTTCTGCAGCATGACACCACTTTGAAGCGTGAACCAATGAAACAATGCTTCGATCCACAAGCCCGTTGGTTCTTTAATTTGCTGCTCTTCAGAAATGGCAAGTCTGCTTCTTAACTCCTCTCTAAACCATAAAAATAGTGTGAGTCACTTTTGTGTGGATTAAAGTCACTAACTGGGACTCTTGTCTTGTTGTAGTAAAGAAACGAGAATCGTCCTCCCTTCCGTTGACACAGCTCCAAATGCTGTGCTGCTCTCTGCCAAGACAGAGTCCGGTTGGAATTAATAACTTCAAAACTAATTGCCCCTTTAAATAAAATGACACCTCTTACAAATGTTGTAATACAGACAATAAACTACAATCGACTAAAACATTTTTTCCTACCAAAATGAAACGTGCTGTACAGCAGCTGCAAGAGCTCAGCTCAGATGTATGGAAAGACATTCATGCCTGTGTCTGAAAGGAATCTCTGAAAGGAAATGCTTTTGACAAAAACTACAGATTTTGTTTATTTCTATTTATGTCCAGACATCAAGGATCCACCATGTAGTTTATTATGTCCAGAGTTTAAGGATCCATTGTCCAATTTCATATTTATTTACTTTAAGACTCAATAAAATGTTGTTCAGTTTCAATTTAATCGGCTTATAAAGCGTCAAATCACAACAAAAGCCATCTCAAGGGCCTCATATAGAACAGGTCAACATAAAAAAATTAAAATAAATAAATAGAAATTAAAAAAATTCAAATACATAATTAAAAACATAAGTAAAGGAATAAAACAGATAAAAAATAAAAATAAAAATTATTCATGAGAAACAGAATAAAAATAAGCTTTAAGTCTTGACTTAAAAATGTCCACGGACTCCGACTGCCTCACGTTGCAGGAAGACCGTTCCACAGAGCGGGTGCACGATAAGAAAACCCTTTTTGACCCGCTGACATAGAAAACCTGTAAAGCCTACTTTTAGTACACAAAAAATTCACAAGAGGAATCGATAAGGAATCGGATCGATAAGCGGAATTGATAATGTATCGATATGGATAAAATCTTATCGATATCCATCCCTAAACTTGACCATGTAATTACTGTATTTTCAGGAGATGTTATATATATATTTTTTGTTCATTTTTAAATTTTTAGTTTTTAATTTTTATTCTTAGTACTTTGGAGGTCCTGTCACTAAACTGCATTTGTGTTGTGTTCCACAGTGATTTATCCTTCTTTGGGACCTGTCTTTTATATTTAGAGCATTTTGTGTGTGTGAAATCATACCTTTTGCCAAAATACTGGAAATGTCATATATCTTATTTTCTGGAGTATAAGTTGCACTTTTCTTAAACTTATTTTGGAGGTCTTGCAATTTATATACCGAAAATCACACATTTGTTAATAATAATTATAATTCCAATGACGGTTTCCAATGACTTTGTCAGGAATCAAAGCACTAAATAAAATAAACTCTAACAATAAAAGAATACATGCTGATAATAAAGGTACAGTACAATAATGCACAAACATCCTAAATTAAAGAGCTGATAATCCAGAGAAAATGCGTAATCATCACAGTAGCAGACCTCACTGTTTTTTGTTTTTTTTTTGCAACGATAAACAACCTGTGGTTTGGTACGTGAAAAATTATTGCATCTTAAAAGCTGCATTTATTTACAGATTTTGTACCTCTGATGACAGTTTGGTTGTATTTTCTTGGACCTCCATAATTAATTGACTACTTCAGATTATGCACCGTGTGTACAGCAAAGTAGAGTCGACTGTTCTTCTGCCACGTGCTTGAGAACATTCACAGTGTATTTTCTAGATGAGTCTTTATAAGTTTCATAGTGAAGCATGTCATTCTAGTCATATTAAAAAAAGTGGCACAAAGTGGGAAAAGTCCCTGAATGTTATTCACACGTGACACGTTGGCAGAGAAAGTAGGTGGGAACTGCAGGACTCAGATTTTTCACTTGAGGACTTTTCCTCCAGCGTGTGGACACACAGCAAGTCCTCAGCAGGCCGACTGTCATCAAGCCAAGTATTTTCACGAACCAAAGCAAAAATTAATAGATATGACGCTCAGTCTTGGAGCAGATCTAGGTATCTCCTCGTTAGCGTCTCAGCTACATCGCTCAGCCGCGGTGCCGATACACCTGTAAAAACCAGAAGTGGCAAACCTGTTTTTCCAGAACAGCTCCAGATTCTGATGGCTGACAGTATTTAGGGAGGGGCCTGAACAGTGCGAGCGGCACGCTCTTCCTGTCCGTCTGCTGCAGCAGCCATCACTCGTTTGCTCTTTTCCTTCCTCTGTTCTGTCTCTCCATCCTTCCCTCAGTGCGTCTGTGTCGTGTTTGGCCTGTCAGTGCGGCTGCTAGTGTCAGTATCTGGAGCTGCTGGTTCCTCTGACAGTGCTGGAGGGGCTGCTGGTCCTAGCAGAGTGCAGCCGTCACCCAGTGACATGCTCGGTGTCACCGATCCCCTCCGTCTGGCGAAATGGCGTCCCCTCCTCCTTGTACTCTTCTTTGCCTGCCCCCCCGAACAGCCAGTGGCCTTTTCGCTGCCACGTTGCCGTCAGTCACTCAGCTACTTACCGCCTCACTGCCGTCTTCAGTAGAACGTGACCTACATGGGCTTTTGAAGGCTGATACTATTATTTTTGGATCGCTGCTGATGATACCGTTTGTTGTTTGCTATAGTGGGTGAAGGTCTCCAGTCATTTAAACTCAAATGTCTTTATTTTTTTTCCCTCCGTGTGTTCATTGTAATGGATTGTAATTAAAACAAAAAAAAAGTTAAAAATGAGAAAATTCTTACGTATGAGCTGTGTGAGCACGCAGTCCTGGTTGTAACCACCCGGGCAGGAGACCAATCCATCTTCACCTCTCGACACGACCCATCTGTCTGCCGCAGCCCGGTGTAGTGTGGGCGTCCCAGTGTCCCCAGGCGCCGGGGTCCTCAATTTTGAGGATATTTTCACCTAAAACCATGTCACTTAAAACTATCCAGCAATTTTCAAGGCATGAGACCTGATCTTGACCCTTTGTGGTGCCTCGCGCAAGTGCATTTGGAGTATCTCCAAGTCCACTTTTTCTTGTCTCAGCAGTGATGTTCATGTCTCTGGGTCCTCAGTCTTTGAGTTTGAGAGACACCAGGGAAGAGTTTGTGGAGTCATGAGGGTGATGCCGCTACCTTGGAAGGGTCCTGGTGTTTCCTTTTTCACTGTATTACGTTGAAGCATCTTTGGATAACACTGGAAAGACTTTGTCTCAAGTGTATGGAGACTGACATGAGGAGAACTTCAATTGTGAGAAAATGTCAACCACGACAATTTGGCCACTGCATTTTCTCAGACATGGTCCAGAGTTAAGGAATCCAGCAATCGGAAAAGGCCAAGGGGTTGCTTATCTATCACTTGGCTGCAGAGGATAGACACCAAGTTTCAAAAAGTGGGGATTAGCCGGTTGTCTGAGAGCAGCCACCAAAGATCCCTGAAGTGAAGCACTGAAGCAGTAATGCTTCGTTTTGTGTTTTTCCGCTGGTATTTGCTTCCCTTTAATTTAATGGTTCTTTTCATTTCAGTTTTGTTGTGTGTACAAGCAGAGTGTCCGTGTGTTGTGAACCATACCATATCAACTCTGCACTTGGTTTTAGACCAGGTTGTTCCTGCTCTGTGGTGCAGTTGCTTTCTGCTTCCTCACAATAACACATACACCCCGTTTTCACACCAGTATTTCTGTGTCCACTTCAACTGGGGCGGTTAAAGCTCTGGCCTTGAGGTCAGAGGATTCTGCTCCAATTCCAGTCAGACCACAAAATCATTAAAGACCCTTGGCCAAGGTCCTTAATCCCCAAATTGCTCCAGATGAGCGCTTTGCATGGTACGCTGACATCAGTGTGTGAATGGGTGAATGTGAGGAATCTCTGTAAAGTGCTCAGAGCTTCTGATTCAGGTGGAGATGCGTGATAGAAGTGCAGTCCATTTACCATTTACTCACTGTTCATGTGACACAGACGCTGGGTGTGGAAGCTGCAGTGGCATCAGTTGTGCAGTAAACTGGGACTGACTGACTTGTACCGCTGTCTTACACCGGGTGGAAGGTGGACAAGGTGACCTCGTAAGCTCTGCCCTCCTTGCAGAGGAATGCAGTCTATGAGGGGAAACTTGTGTAATGTTCTCCTAATTTGGAACAGTAGAGTAACATTTTGTTGACTAATAGTCTACAGTTAATGTTAATAGACAGACAGGTAGGTAGGGGATTGGCTGTTGGGGTGAAATACGTTGGGGACCTTGTGGCGGCTGTGGTAGCCTTGAAGACCCAACAGGAACCCTGAACACAATCCAGCTAAGAAGGTTTCTGGTGAAAGAAGAAGTTGTCAACGGTGGATTAGGCGGAGGAGGTGATGGCTTGTAAACCAATGGCTGTGAAGCCGGATAAAGGCTGCAGCAGGTCCTCAGACCCCAGTCGTCAGACCAGGCTAAGGATCTGTCAGGGACCCACACACAGGTGTCTGTGGATCAACCATGGATGCAGATTGACCTTGGAAGACCATCTTCCTCACCGCTGAAGGATTGCCACAAAATAGATAGATAGATGGATAGATGGATGAATGAGAGTACGGCTGTGAGCGCAGCAGGACTAAATATGTGCGTGATTTAATCTGGCCTTGGCGAGTGTGCAGCGGTGACAAATGGATGCTCAGTATGAAAGCCCCTCATCCAAGAGACAGTATTAGTTTTTGCTTTAATTACCAGCCGCGGTAATGTTTCCTATCCATAACTGTCGGCCTGCTAGAATGCAGCCTGGCAGAGGGGTGAGGGCCTTGTCTCTTCTCTCAGTGGGCCTCCTGTCTCTTCTTCCTCCCCAATACGTCTATCCTCTCCTCCTCCCCCCAATCCCTTCTGCACACGCCGCATCTTTCATTTCAATATTTCAATATTTATGCCTGATCTGGGAAAGTTCAAAGTCACAGTAAGGAGGCGTAACTTTCTGCTGCCTCCCCGCTGACAGCGCAGGACCCTGCCCGGTGGACAGGAGGGGGGGAGGCGGGTGACGGGCGGCTCTCTTCCTCCCCACCGCTGGTCATCAGTGACACACAGATGATATTCTTCGGTCAGCAGTCGGATACAGACATATCGCCAGGAAAACAAAAATCACACTTATTTTTATTTATGTTTTGTACGTGGCACAACTTGATCTTTGATGCCAATATTAAAAGTTCTTTGCAGGTGTCCGGTCAGTTTCCTGACCGGACACTTTCAGAATCTGAATTAAAGGATAAGTTCAGTTTTTTGCAGCCTTAATGTAAGAAAACATGCATCTGAGTGATGTTCCCGTCTTTGATAACTGACTTCAGTGTTGTATCCAGGAAGGGGGGGTGCCTGACCACCCCCCGCCCCTGCCCCTGATGTCCTGAAAAAAAGTGAACTTACATCTTTTAATACAGGTTTGAGTTTTATTTGAAGATGATGTCAAAACCTGTGGTGATGATATTTAATATATTTAATGAGCAACAAGCAACTTCAATCTGTCCAACAGAAATTAGGAAAATATTTAAGTACTCAAATACTCAAAAGTACTCAAATCACATCAGTAATGTGTGTTGCTTTATTAATAGCCAGGTAGGTCAGGTAGGGGTCAGTTGAGGAGTTACACGGGGGTCAAAATTTTTAAATGCTCAAGTCATATAGAAAACTACATCACATTATTTGTCTGATCATAAAGATTCCAAAAATGTATAGTTTGGACAATCTGTGACTGAATGTTGTGGAGTTATGGGGTAAAAACAACTAAAATGGTGACAAAGGTCAGTTTCAGTTTGTACAGGGGTCAAAAGTTAAAGTTGCTCCATCCATCCATCCATTTTCTTCCGCTTTATCCGGAGTCGGGTCGCGGGGGCAGCAGCTCAAGCAAAGCCGCCCAGACCTCCCGATCCACACACACCTCCCCCAGCTCCTCCGGGGGAACCCCAAGGCGTTCCCAAGCCAGCCAAGAAATGTAATCCTTCCAGCGTGTCCTGGGTCTTCCCCGGGGCCTCCTCCCAATGGGACGTGCCCGGAACACCTCTCCAGCGAGGCGTCCAGGGGGCATCCAGAAAAGATGCCCGAGCCACCTCAACTGACTCCTTTCGACGTGGAGGAGCAGCAGCTCGATTCCGAGCCCCTCCCGAGTGAACGAGCTCCTCACCCTATCTCTAAGGGAGCACCCAGCCACCCTGCGGAGGAAACTCATCTCGGCTGCTTGTACCCGCGATCTCGTTCTTTCGGTCATGAGCCAAATCTCATGACCATAGGTGAGAATCGGAACGTAGATCGATCGGTAAATCGAGAGCCTTGCTCCCCCTACTCAGCTCACTCTTCACCACGACGGTCCGATACAGCGACTGCATCACTGCAGACGCTGCACCAATCCATCTATCGATCTCACGCTTCATCCGTCCCTCACTCGTGAACAAGACCCCGAGATACTTAAACTCCTGCACTTGAGGCAAGGACACTCCACCGACCTGAAGAGGGCAAAGCACCTTTTTCCGGTCGAGAACCATGGCCTCGGATTTGGAGGTGCTGATCTTCATCCCGGACGCCTCACACTCGGCTGCAAACCGCCCCAGTGCACGCTGAAGGTCCTGATTTGACAAAGCCAACAGAACCACATCATCCGCAAACAGCAGAGACGAGATTCTGTGGTTCCCAAACCAGACCCCTTCTACACCCTGGCTGTGCCTAGAAATTCTGTCCATAAAAATAATGAACAGAACCGGTGACAAAGGGCAGCCCTGGCGGAGGCCAACGTGCACTGGAAACAGATTGACTTACTACTGGCAATGCGAACCAAGCTCCTGCTGTGGTCGTACAGGGACCGGATAGCCCTTAGCAAAGGGCCCCAGACCCCGTACTCCCGGAGCACTCCCCACAGGGTGCCCCGAGGGACACGGTCAAACGCCTTCTCCAGATCCACAAAACACATGTGGACTGGTTGGGTGAACTCCCATGAACCCTCGAGCACCCGATGGAGCGTGTAGAGCTGGTCCAGTGTGCTGCGACCAGGACGAAAACCACACTGCTCCTCCTGAATCCGAGGTTCGACCATTGGTCGAATTCTCCTGTCCAGTACTCTGGAATAGACCTTACCGGGGAGGCTGAGGAGTGTGATCCCCCTATAGTTGGAACACACCCTCCAGTCCCCCTTCTTAAACAGAGGGTCCACCACCCCGGTCTGCCAGTCCAGAGGCACTGTGCCTGATCGCCACCGATATTGCAGAGGCGTGTCAGCCAAGACAGTCCCACAACATTCAGAGACTTAAGGTACTCAGGACGGATTTCATCCACCCCAGGATCCTTGCCACCGAGGAGCTCTCTAACCACCTCGGTGACTTCGGCCTGGGTAATGGATGAGTCCGCCTCTGGGTCCCCCGTCTCTGCCTCCTCTTCGGAAGACATGACGATGGGATTGAGGAGATCCTCGAAGTACTCCTTCCACCGCCCAACAACATCCCCAGTCAGGGTCAACAGCTCCCCACCGGCACTGGAGAGCTGCTTCCGCCTCCTGAGGCGTCGATAGTCCTCCTCCATAGCCTCCCCGAACTCCTCCCAGACCCGAGTTTTTGCCTCTGCGACCGCACGGGCTGCGGCACGCCTGGCCTGCCGGTACCTGTCAGCTGCCTCTGGGGTCCCACCTACCAACAAAGATAAGTAGGACTCCTTCAGCTTGACGGCATCCCTTGCTTCCGGTGTCCACCACCGGGTTCGGGGATTGCTGCCGCGACAGGCACCAGAGATCTTGCGACCACAGCTACGAGCGGCCGCATCAACAGTGGAGGTGGAGAACATGGTCCACTCAGACTCCATGTCTCCAACCTCCCCCGGGATCTGGGAGAAGCTCTCCCGGAGGTGGGAGTTGAAGACCTCACTGACAGAGGGTTCCGCCAGTCGTTCCCAGCAGACCCTCACGATACATTTGGGCCTGCCAGGTCTGACCGGCTTCCTCCCCTCCCAGCGGATCCAACTCACCACCAGGTGGTGATCGGTCGACAGCTCTGCCCCTCGCTTTACTCGAGTGTCCGAGACACGTGGCCGAAGGTCAGATGATACGACTACAAAGTCGATCATCGACCTCCGGCTCAGGGTGTCCTGGTGCCACGTGCACTTATGGACACCCTTGTGCTCGAACATGGTGTTCGTGATGGACAAACTGTGACTAGCACAGAAGTCCAACAACTGAACACCACTCGGGTTCAGATCGGGGAGGCCGTCCTTCCCGAACACTCCCCTCCAGGTCTCACTGTCGCCGCCCACGTGGGCGTTGAAATCCCCCAGGAGAACAGTGGAGTCCCCAGTCGGGGCGCTATCTAGTACCCCTCCCAGGGACTCCAGGAAGGTCAGGTACACAACGGTGAGAGACCTGTCCCCGAAGGCGTAGGGATGCGGCCCTCTCATTCACCGGAGTGAACTCCAACACATGGTGACTGAGCTGGGGAGCAATAAGCAATGCAACCCCAGCTCTCCGCCTCTCCCCGTGGGCAACGCCAGAAAAATGAAGCGTCCAGCCCCTCTCCAGGAGTTGGGTACCAGAGCCCGACTATCTCTAGTCGGTGTCTCTCAACCTCCCGCACAAGCTCAGGCTCCTTGCCCCCCAGCGAGGTGACATTCCACGTCCCAACAGCCAGGGGCTGTGAGCATGGACCGGGCTGCCGGGCCACCCGCCCTCGACAGCCACCCAATCCTCTCTGCACCCGACCCCCATGGCCCCCTCTGCAGGTGGTGAACCCACAGGAGGGCGGGCCCACGTTGCTCCTTCGGGCTGAGCCCGGCCGGGCCCCATGGGCTAAGGCCCGACCACCAGGCGCTCGCGCACGAGCCCCAACCCCAGGCCTGGCTCCAGGGTGGGACCCCGGCTCCGCCATACCGGGCGACGTCTCGGTCCTTGATCTTTCACTGGTCATGGAGGTTGCAACAATTTTGGTAAAAAGTGATGCAAACTATTGGTTGAACTCATAGGATAAATAAATGGAATAATTTTGACAGTGTTAAATGTTTGGTCTCCAAAGTAAAGGTCAAACAAGGTCAACGTCCATTGGATTCTATGACATGTGACATATGTTACTACGTAACATGATAACTAAGCATGACAGAATGTGCAAGCTATTCCTTTTTAAAACTCTCTTAACCAATAATTTGCATCACATTTTACCAAATTAGAGTAACTTTATTTTATGACCCCTGTACAAACTGAAATTGACCTTTGTCACCATTTGTGCTGTTTTTACCCTGTAACTCCAGAACATTCAGTCACAGATAGTCCAAACTATACCTTTTTGGAGTCTTTATGATCAGGCAAATAGTGTGGTGTAGTTTTCAATATGACTGGAGCATTTTTAAATTGTGACCCCTGTGTAATTCTTCATTGACCTCTAACTGGCTGCCTATTGAAAATTCAAGTGGCCAGTCGGTTTTTTTCTAAAGGGTAATGTCTAAGGGGGTGTTTGTGCTGAATTTGGTGCTTCAATCACCATTTGAAGGATTCCTCTGTAAATAGTCTGTTATCTGCTGCACTAGAAGGGGTTTTTTCAAACAAAGCCATGATCAGCACTGAGTCCACCACGCAGACGCTTGATTGATGATAGTATTTTAACATGGCTGGAATTGCCGTCAAGTGACCGATGTCAATCTCTGTTGATGTTATTCTGTTTAGAACACCCCAGTCCTGTCTGGATGCAGAGCATGCAGCACGGCAGTGGCTCAGGGACGCTGCTGAGGTCCCACGGGTGCCGGTGTTGGACCTGTTGTCCATGTCTGAGTCCATGTCACTGTGAGGGTGCATTTTTCTGACCATCCTTCAGAAAAAAAAGAGCCAATTTTAATAAATAGTGTCTGACAAGTGCGTCCTTTGCCATAAAGTTCTCTTGACAGCTGCCGTCTGGTAATAGATTAGCCTAATTACAGCGTCCCCGGGTTTAGAACAGAACGTCACGTACTTGGCCTGTCGCTCTAATGGCCATTACGGTGGCTCTTCTCCACTCCCCTCCTCTTAATGTAAAGTTGTAAAAAGAATAAGAGGAGGAAAAAGAGGAAAAGCAACAAGGAAAAGGTCGTCCTCATTTGCATGCAAGACTTCATTAGAATATGCGAATATACTAAGGAGCGACGCCGGCGCTTTGCGTGCGCAGGTGATGAATAGCTCGTGCACTGCAGAACAGGACGAGATGGCGGCTTCGTCACCCTCATCTGCATAGTCTACTTTATTTACTTATTTATTCATTCATTCATTTACTTCTGAGTGCCTGAGCTCTGTGATGCATCCTGGGGGGGTCATTTCTAATTCACAGCCCCAGCAATCATTCAGGCGCTTCATCCATTAAAACCCAGGGGTTTTACACGCCGCCGTGTGTGTTGATGGTTCTTACTGTAAAACGTTTGAGTTAGTTTTGCCACCTTGGACATTTCATCTTAAACGCCGGCTTCAGAAACACTGGATGTAGATGTTTATTGAGCGATTCAACCTGTGGAGCATCACAGAGCGCCGGCGGTGGGAGGGGAGGGAGGCCGGCGCTCGTCTGAGTAAAACCTTGCGAGTTGTTTTTGTGCACGTGGAGGTGGAGGGCGAGTTTTCAGAGAGAAACTCTTCTCTTCACTCTTTTTCTGTTGCTGGGGCGGCAGATGGTTGGTGTCAAGACAGCGGTAGCAACAGCCAAACAAAGACATCCTTTGTGTGTGTGTGTCTGTGTGTGTGTGTGTGTGTGCGCGCGCGCACACGTTCTGAGAAGTGTGAAAGTGTAAGTGTGCTCACTTCGAGTAGGAGGCGCCGGCGTCTGTAACGACACTTGAACGGTGCATTGTGTAAATTCAGCTTTAAGCTGTCTTTGTAAAGCGTGTTGTTGCCTCCGTCATGTGTTCAGTGCTGTTTGTCTGCAGGATTCAGCCCAACACTACAACACTGAGAGAAGGTTTTGAAACTTTGGGAAAGGTTGGTGTCGTGGTGACAATCCCTCGATGACCAGGAAGACGGTCTCTTGGTCGATTCCCGGTTGATGACTAATGCCTCGTCCACACGGAAACAGAACGTTCCCGATGCAGTTGTTTTCTTTGTCACTTCTGCGTACACACGAAACTGCTGAAAACTGTCTCAGGCCTGTATGTGGCGCTGTAACGCTCCCGCAGAAAATGGAGCGGAGACATTTTCATATTTATTGACTCTGGGACCTGTTTTCAAAAGTAATATTTTTGGGCTCCAAATTCTAGGGTTTTGTGTGGACGATACACCGCTACAATAGAACATTTTTCCAGATACGCCTAAACTCGGTTCAGTGTGGACGGTTCCTGACAGACGCTGCACGTGGTTGCTGCGGGAAGCTTCTGCCGGTCAGGATCTTGCATTTTCTCCTTTGTGGTGTTCGTCTGCATCTTTTCACAATCTTCCACTCCCTTGTTGATCCTTACTCACCAGCTGGCATTTTTCTTCTCCCTCCGATGTCTCTTGTTGAACTTGTGGTTAAGATATGTGCTTCAGTGATGCTGGAGGTCTGAGCTGTTCCCTAACTTGATTATTTGTTATTCCCAAAACCAGAACACGCGCTTCCCCTCGGTACAGCCTCACATCTCCACGGACACTTCAGGCGCTTTCCGTCTGATGAGTCATCCTCCAGCTCTCTGAATATCCCACCAGTCCTGTTGTGGTTTACTTTGCTCCTCCCTTCGCTGTCCTTCAGAGAGGCGCGGTGATAATGACAGCGGTAACCGGCCGACATATGGAGCTCAGCTCTGCCGCTCCGATCGGGATGCCTCATGGTTTATGGATTAACTGCTTTAGGAAAACTGAAGTGAGAGAAATGCAGCTCTTCCTCCTCACGTTGCTTCAGATCTTCACCAAAACCACAGTGGATGAAATCACCTTAATTTTTTTATTGTTTTTACTCTCTTCAGCTCCTTCTCATTCTTCACTGTGGAAACAGTGACCAGCTGTTCTTTCATTCATCAAAGCTTCACGTTCTTTGATATCATTTAAAGGCCTGCAGTCAGACCTGATCTTGATAAACCTCGGCGTTCAGTCTAAAGCTCGTGGCGTGGGTTCATGTCCTGTGTGGTGGTCATCTCCACTTTCATATATTTGTATTTAGTCTCTTAAACAGTCATTGGTGCCTTTTGTGTGCAACATGAGTTCCACCAATCAGTTTGTCCTATGTGGTTGTGTTTAAGAGCGCGACACGCTTCAATCTGATGCGTTGTTGTTTAGATGGCGGACTGTAGATGACAAAAATAAGCGGTTTCTGGCAAGGAAGTGGATCTGAGCACCACATGTCAATGGGCACGAGCAGTTGATTGTCTGCAGTGGAGCAGATGATTGTCTTGTTCCTGCAGCACGTCCTCCTCCATCTCCACCCGTCCAATGTCCTTCATCATCCATGAGCCCAAAGCCAGTTTTGAACTAAACAGTGCCGCTTAAGCAGACTAAAGGACACTTAGAAGGACACCCCAGGATGGCCACCATCCTGGGGTGGCAGCTACAGCTATGTAGGGGTCAGTGAAGGACGACATAGGGGTCAAAATTTAAACGTGCTCCAATCATATTGAAAACTATACTATATAATTTGTCTGATCATAAAGATTCCCAAAAGGTATAGTTTGGACTATCTGTGACTGCATGTTCTGGAGTTATGGGGTAAAAACAGAAAATGATGACAAAGGTCAATTTCAGTTTGTACAGGGGTCAAACTTTAAAGTTTCTCCAATTTTAGTAAAAAGTGATGAAAATTATTGCTTGCACTCATAGAATTCATAAATGGAATAGTTTTGACTGTGTTGAATGTTTGACCTCCAAAGTAAAGGTCAAATAAGGTCGATATCTGTTGGATTTTATGACAGAAGTTACCCCAAAACGTGCTGTTTTTCACCCATAGCTCCATAATATACAGTCACAGATAGTCCAAACTATAAGTTTTAGGAATCTCTATGGTCAGAGGAATAACGTGGTAGACTTTTTAATGTGAATGCTGACCCCTCTGTCAATCCTTCACACTCTAGCTGCATCCCTGGGATGGCCACCATACATTTTAGTGTGTGCCTTGGTAGACTGAGGCTGGATTGTAAATGTTGTTTCGTCCCTTTAAAGTGGCATTGAAAACCTTCTTGTCCCATGGACTGTTATATCCCTTCAGCCGCAAACAAAACTCATCTCACTGCTTTTTAACCGTCCTGTGCCGAGAGCCTTCTCGGTGCTCTGCCGCCTAGGAACCCTGGAAGGAAGAAAACCAGCCTAAAAATATGATACATACCAGAATTATAAGTTATATGCACTCAAAGGCCACTTCATTAGGTACACCTTGCTGGTACCAGGTTGGACCCTCTTTTGTTTTCAAAACTGCCTTAATTCTTCGTGACACAGATTCAACAAGCTGTTGGAAACATTCCTCAGAGATGTTGGTCCACATTGGCATGATGGCATCACGCAGTCGCCCATTCAACCAGCCTGTCCATTCTCCACTGACCTCTGACCTCAGGGAGACTGTTCTAATGCTCAGTTTGAACTTCAGCAAGTCGTCTTCACTGCGAGTTGCTGCCATGTGATTGGCTGATTAGCTATATGTATTAACAAGTATTTGAACAGGTGTACCTAATAAAGTGGCCAGTGAGTGTATATTTCCGTTACTTTTTATTTACAGTTCATTATTAATGTTTTTTTTATTTCAGTTTTGTGATATAATAATGAGCTAATCGGTGTTGCTTTGTGTACAAGCAGAGTGCACGTGTGTTGTGAACCCTCTCCGCACATTACGCACACATGAACATTTACAATTTAAAGAACGTGGGCGACCTTCCTCCTCCAGAAACTAACACCAGCTCCTGTGCTGCGGTTCCCGTCTGTGCCGGTCAGACGGCCCCCGTACAGTTTTGGGTTTTGGACACGTTGGATATTATACACTTATGTTTTGACTTCCTTAACCTTTGCTCTCTCTCTCTCTCTCTCTCACACACACACACATTCACACACTCTGTTCTTTCCTCACTCTTTCTTGCCGTTTTCCCCTCCGCTCTCTCTTTTTCATATATTTAATTTGTTCTCAGAGGACAGTCAGATCGTCTACAGTAAACAGCCTGAATAAATCATGTTTTTTTCTTTTGAGGTCTCGTGGCTACTGTTTTTATCCCCAGGAGGCCCCAGGGAGCCCGTTGTATACGGACCCAGTTGCAGCCCTGTTATCTGAGTTTAACGTGCCCACTGGGGGGCCACAGCGAAGCTGGGAACTCATCACAGGTTCAGGTCTCAGAAGAAGCCCAGAGGGTGCAGAGGTGTAGACGGAGGCGAGAGGAGGGCTGGAGTCTACGGTGGATTGTTATACAGTTACCTTTAATTACACTGTTTGGAGCACAATGGTCGTTAGATTTAAACCGCTCGCTGCCTCCTCGTGAATCGTCAGATCATCTGGATCCTATTCCAGCAGTCACAGGGGCACATATAGACACACACACACACACACCTACAATATAACAAAAACATTGTCTTTAATCCAAAATCTCTGATTTTACCTTCCAAAATTTTTACACTTCTGAAATTTCCTTTCAGGATGAGTATCTGTCTGTCTGTCTGTTGATCTGTATTGATCTGTCTGTCTATCGATCTGTCTCTGTTGATCTGTCTGTCTTTCTATCAGTCTGTCTGTCTGTCTGTTGATCTGTATTGATCTGTCTTTCTATCGATCTGTCTCTGTTGATCTGTCTGTCTTTCTATCAGTCTGTCTGTCTGTTGATCTGTATTGATCTGTCTGTCTATCGATCTGTCTCTGTTGATCTGTCTGTCTTTCTGTCAGTCTGTCTGTCTGTCTGTTGATCTGTATTGATCTGTCTGTCAATTTGTCTGTCTGTTGATCTGTATTGATCTGTCTGTCAATTTGTCAGTCTGTTGATCTATCTATCGATCTGTTATCTGTATCGATCTGTCTGTCTGTTGATCTGTTTATCTGTTGATCTGTCTGTCCATCTGTGATTTTTTTTTTTTTGTCAGTATCTCTGGGTCGTTAAGGTGTCGTTTGTGCCCTGGAAATCATTGATTATAATTTTTCACCATTTTCTAACATTTTATGGCCTTAAGTAATTGATTATTCTAGGAAATAAGTGATTGATTGCTAGTTGCGGCCTTACTATTGAATCCAGAGGGCAGCATCGATGGTCCTCGGGCCGATATGGACTTCTTCTAAACTGGACCATTGCAAGATAAAATGCCCTCTGGAACCGGAGGGCGTTACTACAGCGGATGAGATGAACTCAAAGATCTAAAACTTTTTCCACATACACAATATCACCATTTCCCTCAAATATTGTTCACAAACCAGTCTAAATCTGTGATAGTGAGCACTTCTCCTTTGCTGAGATCATCCATCCCACCTCACAGGTGTGCCATATCAAGATGCTGATTAGACACCATGATTAGTGCACAGGTGTGCCTTAGACTGCCCACAATAAAAGGCCACTCTGAAAGGTGCAGTTTTGTTTTATTGGGGGGGATACCAGTCAGTATCTGGTGTGACCACCATTTGCCTCATGCAGTGCAACACATCTCCTTTGCATAGAGTTGATCAGGTTGTCAATTGTGGCCTGTGGAATGTTGGTCCACTCCTCTTCAATGGCTGTGCGAAGTTGCTGGATATTGGCAGGAACTGGTACACGCTGTCGTATACGCCGGTCCAGAGCATCCCAAACATGCTCAATGGGTGACATGTCCGGTGAGTATGCCGGCCATGCAAGAACTGGGACATTTTCAGCTTCCAAGAATTGTGTACAGATCCTTGCAACATGGGGTCGTGCATTATCCTGCTGCAACATGAGGTGATGTTCTTGGATGTATGGCACAACAATGGGCCTCAGGATCTCGTCACGGTATCTCTGTGCATTCAAAATGCCATCAATAAAATGCACCTGTGTTCTTCGTCCATAACAGACGCCTGCCCATACCATAACCCCACCGCCACCATGGGCCACTCGATCCACAACATTGACATCAGAAAACCGCTCACCCACACGACACCACACACACTGTCTGCCATCTGCCCTGAACAGTGTGAACCGGGATTCATCCGTGAAGAGAACACCTCTCCAACGTGCCAAACGCCAGCGAATGTGAGCATTTGCTCACTCAAGTCGGTTATGACGACGAACTGGAGTCAGGTCGAGACCCCGATAAGGACGACGAGCATGCAGATGAGCTTCCCTGAGACGGTTTCTGACAGTTTGTACAGAAATTCTTTGGTTATGCAAAACGATTGTTTCAGCAGCTGTCCGAGTGGCTGGTCTCAGACGATCTTAGAGGTGAACATGCTGGATGTGGAGGTCCTGGGCTGGTGTGGTTACACGTGGTCTGCGGTTGTGAGGCTGGTTGGATGTACTGCCAAATTCTCTGAAACGCCTTTGGAGACGCATTATGGTAGAGAAATGAACATTCAATACACGAGCAACAGCTCTGGTTGACATTCCGGCTGTCAGCATGCCAATTGCACGCTCCCTCAAATCTTGCGACATCTGTGGCATTGTGCTGTGTGATAAAACTGCACCTTTCAGAGTGGCCTTTTATTGTGGGCAGTCTAAGGCACACCTGTGCACTAATCATGGTGTCTAATCAGCATCTTGATATGGCACACCTGTGAGGTGGGATGGATTATCTCAGCAAAGGAGAAGTGCTCACTATCACAGATTTAGCCTGGTTTGTGAACAATATTTGAGGGAAATGGTGATATTGTGTATGTGGAAAAAGTTTTAGATCTTTGAGTTCATCTCATACAAAATGGGAGCAAAACCAAAAGTGTTGTGTTTATATTTTTGTTGAGTGTAGAATCAGATCTGCTTTAGACTCTTGTTTGTTTGTTTTGCATGTTGTCTTTTCTGTGTTGTATTTTCTTTTAATGTTACTGTTTGGTCTAAGCAGATGGCCGCTCCTCTAAGTCTGGTCTGCTTGAGGTTTCTTCCTCAGAAAAACACCAGTGACTTTGTGTTTTTTTTTGGTGCGATGTAAATGAATTGATTATAAATGTGTTGGAGTGTTTACAGCGTGTTCTTGCTGATCAGTGTGCCCTCCATGCCAACACTTTGGCGTCCTGCTCTTGCGTCTGTAGGTGGAGACCTCCTGACCTTCAGTCCCGACGTATCAGATTCACCACAAGTTGTCAGATCTTCTGTCCAAATGAACACCTCCTTGGATGTAACTAGCTTTTTTTTTTCCTCATTTAAAACACAGATTTTTTTTTTTTTTTGTTATTATTATTATTATCCTTGACCTCTTTTCCCAGCATGCACCACACACACCTGAAGTGACCTTATAAACATAAGGAAACCTGCATTACAAATTACGGCACATCACAGAAATTGTGCAGCAAGCTTTTTAAAATACCAGTGCTGCCAGCGAGGCGCTTTGTAATTTATCCCTTCACGGCTGTTAGCCGCGCCGCGCAACGGTGATTTATTTGGTTTAAGAGAAGTTTTGTTTAGAGAGATAATGAGCAGGACTTCTCTTTAATGATTTAACACGCACCGTGGAAAGCGGAGGGGGTCGGGGGACAAAAGACAAAGATGAAAAAAAAACATATATTTTTCATATCTTTAACTGCAGTGCAGAGAGGAAGGAAGGAAGGAGGGAAGGAAGCAAAGGAGGGAGGAGACAGATGCATTAGCAAGAGAAGCTAACAGCCTTTAAGAAGCGGCGTTTTGATTCATTTTGTTTTGCCGACTTCTCGTGTCTGTGTTTTATTGAGACGTTTTCTCGCTCTGTGTTCTGTCTTCACAGCAAATAGTCTTTCTTTCCTTCTTGTTCTTCTTTTCCTTAACAGTGAACTATTTGTGCTGATTCCACACAAAACACGGGCGAACACAAATCTGTTTTGAGACGTGCGGCGGCCGGTTGGTGTAAGTGTCGGCGCGGCCTTCCCGACGCGTCTCCTCCTTTCATCCTGACACCGTCTTATTCTCCGTTGTTCAGCGTTTTCGACTTTCTGCCCTCACTGAGGATTTAAATTCCAAATCAGAGCAGTTAATTAGAAAATATAATGAAGCTGAGGAGCATAATATGCAAACACCGCTATGACGCCCAGAGCCGCGGGCCGCGTGAAAGTGAGACCGCCATCGGCACGTAGCGATGATGATATCAATAATAAATTACTTCATCAATCACGTTCTCTTGAAGATGTAAATGTGCTGTTGGGAAGGAGCTGGATTTATTATTATTATTATTATTATTATTATTATTCGGGGTTTTGCGTGTGCGTGCATGTGGGTGCATGTGTCCCTTCCTGCCTCCCATCGCCTGAAAGTGTGTTTCCTCTCACATTAGGGTGCGCTCTGCATAAGCGCAGGTGGAACTTGCTCTCCTTCTAAATGATGCTTTAATGGAACAGTGTGCACTGGAGCCAGGAACTCTATGGGGCACCGCCACAGCCGATGAGAACTTTGCCTCAATCAATCCGTCAAGCCCCATCACTTGCCTCAGCAGATGATCCAAAAAACCCCTTTGGAGAAGCAGAGGGTGTGTTTTTTTTTTTTTTGTGTACCTTCTACTAAATCAGATGATGATGCATGTAAAGGCATCGTGTGTGAGATTCTGCGAGTGGCTTGATGTTGATCAGTTTTCAAAAGAAACACCTTCTCTGATGAAAAAAACAAAACAAAAAATCAGTTAAGATTTTATTTGTTTTATTTTCCTGCATGCCATCAAAGAGGTGACAGGGTCTTATTTTTACTGGCAACTCAAAAATGGCTGGATGGTTTTCCTTCAAACTTGGTGGGAATATTACTTGGATGAATATCTAGATGGGATTAGATTTTGGAATAATTTGGTCGAAGGCAAAGGAGCAGGAGCCTCTGGTACTTTTTTTTTGAGTTGTTGATTGGTTGTCTGTGTGTGTTTTCGTTACTTGTCGTTGTGTTCTTTTGTTTTTCCTTTGGCTTGGTTATGGATTGGATTTCGTTTGATTATATGTTGTTTGCCTTTTTGTTTCATAAAATATATGAATTTAAAAAAAAAAGACTTTTTTTTGTTTGTTTGTTTGTGTGGGGTGGGTGGGAGTTACAACACTGTAGTACTTAATATTTTGTGGGTTTTCACAGGTTTTGTTCACCTACGCTAGAGGAGGTTGTGTTTGTTTGACTGGTGGGTTTGTGTCTTGATGATTCTCAGTTCAGTTTCCCATAAGACAGGCAACTCGCTAAGGCACCTTTGACCCTGGTCCTCCCCCTGTCAGGCATCATTGTGAAGCAGTTTAAGCATCTGAGTAAGATGAGAAAGCGGATCAGAAATACAGTCCATGTGTCAGGTTTTAAATGTTTGGACATTTGGTCCGGTGGTTCAGTTGGCATTCTCGCCACAAGCTGAGTCCAACCTTTTCCAGGAGAATGCAGTTTTTTTTGTTGTTGTTGTTGTTATTTTTCCTTCTGCATATGTGTTCCCACCTCCCACAATGACCCGAGCTATCCAAAGAAACAGATCACAGACTTACTGAAACGGCCAAAAGTGCGCAGCGACTCGAGCAATCTGAGAGAAGCTGAATTTGAGCTGATGTTCCCTCTGAGCCGCTCTCTCAGACCTCAGCATTTTCCACTCGTTCCTGCATTCATCAGCTTCTTCACCCTTTCATCCACGGCAGGACTTCTGATTAGAACCTGTTGGTCATTCAATTTTATTGATTTATTTTGTTTTGTATGGCGCCAAATCACAACACGGGTCATCTGAAGGTGCTTCACAAGATGACGATCCAAAAGAATGGAACCAACCACAACAACAGAAAGCAATGAAAAAAAATACAAGAGATTTGATCACAACAAAGCGCAAAGAAGTGAATATTTGATAAAACACAATTCAAACGGGCGAAGGAACAAATCAGAACCACTAAGTCCGTGTCAGTTCTAAGAAACAGAAAACAGACAGAACCAGACTGTTCCATAGAAAAGGCCCTGTGACCAGCTGACTTCTTCTTCACCCTCAGAACACACAACAAGCCCAGATCCACAGAAGGGACAGCGTGACCAGGTACATACGGTGTCGGTAAATCAGCCGAACATGAGGCCGCTCGCCCGTGAAGACTTTTATATGTTAATAACAAAACAGTAAATTCAGACCTCACATGACGAGAACCCAGAACTGGAGTAATGTGATCAAAATTTCTTCTCCTAGTGGCAGGATTCTGAACCAGCTGAAGACCTTTGATGCTTGAATGAGACCAGCCAGGAAACAGATGAATGCAGTAGGTAATTCTAGACAAAACAAAGGCATGAATCTGTATGTCTCTGCATCCTCCAGCATCATCTTCTTACGCTGTGTTATGGCACATTGTTCTTTGCTCCAGACTAAAGCTAAATACACAAAAACGGATCAAATCTCAGCTTGAGTCTCCCATGTGCCTTCTGGCAAACCTGAAGCTGGAATTCCGTGTCTTCTTTTGAACAACATTCTTCTCCGTTCCACTGCACCTTGAAGCTGCAACTGGTGATGCAAAAGACAAAAGTCATAATTTGGTAAATAGATTCTTGACATTGTGTTATCAAAGCATTATAGTCAATAAATGTCATTAAGGTCTGATGTTCTGTAGTTTAAACAAGAACTTTACTATAAATAACTGTAAACATAACCAACAACCAACCAACGCATCTCCCGCCCTTGTTCCGCTGCCTTTACTTGGATTGGCAGTTACCATGTCGCATTACTCAGCATTGGCATAAAATGGAATTTACTTCTCTTTTGGCCCCGCCTAATGGTGTAGTGACACACCCACTCTGATTTGAAATGATTGGCAGCTAGACGCTTTGCTTCTGTTTGTTGTAAGAAATTTGGCCAAGGGGTGATGGGGTCCCAGCCACACTGGAAAAACTACATAATGACAGTTTCTGACAGCCAAAGGTGTTTTCTGTGTTGTTTATTCTGTAGGATAAAAGTTTTCCTCTCAGCAAAAATAACAAAGATGTCATTATGCTTGTAAAAGACTGATATCGGATGATACTGTCACCCAGCCGATGTATCTGTCGGGCTCTACTTGTTATTGTTTCTCTTCTTTCTTCTTATTTTCTACGTTTGTGCCGTTACGTCCACGTTTAGTTTTGTCCCATCTACAGTTACAGGCGTCTCCCTTAAATCTCAGCCTGCAGACTCTGCACCGTCCCTCCTTTCCTTACTTCCTCACTCCCTTACTCTTAACGTGTGCCTGTCTGTCTCTCTGTCAGGGTGAAGTTGCTGTCTGTCAATAACTGTCTCATCTTTTCCACTTTTTGTTCCTGTCGGTTTATCTGTCTTTCTGACACGTCGGCAGCTGTCTCGGCGCTCCAGGGTTGCTGTCAGCCAAGTGTTGGTTTCTGTTCTTCTGTCAGTTCACCTGCTTGTCAAAGCATCTCAGATTAGACACGTCAACCTACCGCCTGCTTTCCACATCTGCAGGATATGTTTATTAAAAATAAACAAGGAAGAAACACATTATGTTTACTCAGAAAAGTAAATTGGTTGTGTTGCTGTCAGACGTGTTTTTATGACACGGATCTCAATCATGACACATATGTGATGCCGTAAAGACGCCGCTGTAGGTTTGGTATCAGCATGAGATTGTTGTCAGATTAATTAATTCTGGTTTGTTAAAGTTACACTTCACCTGCAACTGTACGTTATTTTCCTGATAAGCTATTTAACACGTTACATTTTCATGATGAATTAATGCTGATGTTTAATCAGGATTCGACCTGAATGATGTTTGGAACATGGAGCGCGAGTTGGCGATGAAAACATTAAAGTTTCAGCTGCAGCTTCAAAATAGAGTTTTGAATGTTATGACATTCTTTGAAGGTGTCAAAGTCCAAACCTTGTCTGCGTCGTGACTCCTGGGTAATGGGGTGAAACACGGTGGGAACCTGGTGTATGCCGCTACAGTAACCGTGAAGGCCCAACGGGAACTCAGCACAAGACGGTTAACAGGGCTCTGGTGAAACAAGAAGTCTTCAACGGTGGATCAGTAGCAAGAGGTGATGGCAGCAGGTCCTCAGACCAGGTTCAGGATCTGTCACAGGCTGTGTTTTTGTCGATGTGCAACAACATTCCCACGTTAATCAAACCCACTCCCACGCGTCTCTAGATTGACCCTGGATGTAGAATTCCACCATCCCGTCCAGGAATCGACCAAGAGATGGTCTTCCTTGCCACTCAGGGATTGTCAAGCAAACTCTCTGCAACATCACCGACAGGCTTCCTGAAGAGTGGTTTGGACGCTCAAATGGGGCAGTGCCTGACTCCGCCCAACCTGGGCAAGACCGGCATGATGTGGGTGGGATGGACGAAGCCCAAACACAACCTCTCCATCTTGAAGTTACCAAACAAGCTAATTCTAACAGGCTAAGCTTACATTGGGTGTTTGATGGACCCATATTTTTGTGCCAACTAGGTGATTGTTGTTCATAACGGGTGGCTTGGGTGCAGGTACCAACCTATGTAACCTATTATGGTTCAGCTAGGGCCCCCTGCTGTTGGCTCAGTTGTTACTGTATTTCCTCCCTGTCAAGGGTCAAGTCTCCAGGCCTCGAGCTTGAGTGGGTGTTTGCTGTGTGCTGCTCATCAAAGTTATATAATAACGGTGAAGTCCTCCACAGTTTCTCCATCAATTCTTGAACCTGTTGGTAGTTGGTGCTTGTATCACATTTTTTGGAGTTTGACCTGATGGCATATTTTTGGACGTTATGGTTCGACAAAGTTTGTTCTAATTTCAGTGATGTCCACCAGTGATGTTGTTATGGGATAAATTATTCAAAACAATGACTGGGTTCTTCCCTCAGCAACCATAGCACCATCAATGTAGCTAATGTAGCTACTGCCAGCAAGTTATTGATTCCTGCTAATTAGTGTGAGTGGAACACAAACTTCTTTGATGGTTCACGAGTACAGTTTAGCGCCGAGCAAGCCTCATTATCTGTAATACTCATCATATAGTGCTCAGGAAAGATGGATACAGTTCAGTCCACAGCACCTAGCAGCCGCGGCTAGCAGGGCGCCTAATTATTCATAATTATAAGGTTTAAATTAGCTTAAACTTTAATTTTTATTTCTGCTGTAAAGTTGCAGGATTGCAGGAATTTAACATAGGATTCTACGGGCAGTGACGTGCTTTTGGTGTTTGCATCAGGTGGCTGTTTATGGAAGTGCAAGACGTGGCATGCCTGTGTTGGTTTCATTTTGCAGCAGCCAGGAACAATGAAACAGAAGTGAGCTTCAACTTTCACAGAAATGCAAAGCAAAAAAAAAGAAAAAAAAAGAGGTAATTTTCCGATCCTGTCCCTTTTCTGATACTGACACCCTAACTCAAGATATCGGCTGATCTGTGATGCAGAAAGAGAGACCAGAGCTAAATTAGAGCTGGATGAGGAGTTAGAGAGAAGAGTGGAGGGAAAATTTGAGACGGGCATGACAGGAGATGGAGGCAGATGTGGGGAGCTGAGATGGAAGGAGGACGTGCAGAGCAGAGCTACCTGCTGCTGATGGCAGTCAGAGTCAGTGAGGGATGGAGGCCGATCCAGCTGTGACATTAAAGCAGCAGGTGGAGGCCATCATTAGGACGGGCACAGGAGGCTGGAAGAGGCCACACACGCTCGTCCCAGCGGACCGCTGTGTGTGTGTGTGTGTGTGTGTTTGTGTGTGTGTGGCTGAAGCACAGTTCTATAACTTCAGAGCTCATCCACACACTCTCCTCCATCTTTCCTTCACTCGATGATCTTGCAGCCCCTCTTATAATAACATTTTAGTCACATTTTATCTAATTCTAATACCAGACTTTGATCGACTTCATTTTTACTTCTGATTTCTTGAGTTCATGTCCCTTCGGTGCACGAGGCCAAACACTGGATGCTCATTATTTTGAAAGGATAAAGGAAGACCAGACAAAGAATTTAAAACATCAGAAATTTGTGCACCTGGTGTTTGTATTTTATCTTGAGATGAGGAGATTCCTGGGAAGAGCTGATGGTGTCATGAGGTCGATGCTGATACCTTTGCAGCAGTCCTTAGGGTCCTGGTGCTTCCTGTCTCATTGTACGGCTGACAGACTTGGACACTAACCGGTCAAGAGGTGACTTTGGTCTCTTTGGGTACCATGTGGAATGCCTTAGATGAGGAGGATCATTTGCATCATGAGGAAACATCAGCTATGACAGTTTGTCCATGTGATGTGTTTCTCTGTAGATGATCCAGCACGCAGGTCTCTCAGTCTTGAGGACTCGAGCAGATGGTGAAGGCCAAGGGGACATCCAGCGTTTCACCTTCAAGAGGTGTGGCTGGATTGGTTGTCTCCAGGATGGTTTTGTGGTGTGGTGGACGTGGCAGCGTGCAGCACCAACGTATGCTCCCAGACTTGACTTGATTAACAGAGAGGACACATTCTTACATCCTGTGCAGTCATGCACCATCGGACAGCGTTTGCCCGATGTGCAGTCGTCTTCGCCCCAACCCTCCTGCCGTTGCGTATCAAGACTGGCTGTCAAACACCTGAAGGAAATACATCAAAGTACCAGCAGTAAAAGTTAGAGTATGTCATATCTGACCTGCTTCCATCCCAGCATGCCCTGCACACGGCTCTCAGGAATGGGCGTGTTTGATCTGGGGAAGGCCGCCTAAAGTTATGTCCAAGTCCAGTCTTGCTTGAGGCCTTTTCTTAGATCTTGCATCCTTTCCAAACCAGCAGCTGCACCTGTCCAGGAAAACCATGAGGCAAATGAAGTTGTTTGTATCAAATATTGACATGTTATCTCTTCATCGTCAGATGGCAGAAGGGATGAGAGAGAGAAAGATTGTAACTGCGGGTAATTGAGCCGTGTCTCCCCTGCTTATCGGTAAAGCTCCGGCACGTCACGGACCTAACGAGCTGTGGCGCGCCGATTAGTCTGAAGGGAAAGTCGAACGTGAAAGACCAGAGCCGCCGTATTTCTGTATCCTTTTTCCTCTTTTTTCATATCTGCAATGGATATTATGAGCCTCCCTGGAGGGCAGAGGCTCAGCCTTATTAGTTCAATTCATGGGGGGGAAGAGAATTGATATGGTTGAATGGCATGTTAAAGTATCCCTTTGTTACAATAACCATCAAGGCTGATGTTTGGGCCTCGTGACGCAGCCCGAGGCAGCAGGATGACGAGCACGGGCCTTGACCTGGATGGCAGAGGACGCACACAGACTGAGGGCAGGGGGCTGATTACGCACTGCTTCAACAAATGGATTTGGCCCTTTCACATTTAGATGGATGATCTTCCTCATTGTAGATCCGGTAATTGCTGATGTCCATTTCTGTGAGTGAGGGTTCAGGATTTGTATGTGATGGTGATGCTGCCTGTGTTGTATCTCATCATCAACGGGAGTATTTGTTTTCAGGGTCCAACTGTTCACCGCCCCAAATCAGGCATCAGGTATTTAAAGTAAAAGATAAGACAGCATTGATCGATTGAAGACCCCAAGGTCGAGATAAATTTACTGTGATGCGGTTGATGCCCCAATTTTTAACATTATGAGTCAGTAGAGTTTTGCTGCTGCTTCCACATCTTCAGACTCTCTTCAGAGATCAAAGGTCAGCTTGAAGCTGTTACAAATACGAGGAATGCAGCAGCAGCAGAGTCGTCAAAACCGACTTTAGTGGAATGTGTATTCGAAGGCAAACAAGGCTACATTTAGCTTATTCTAATTTGGTATTTAAAAATGCTGAAATTAAACAAAGAATTGTATTGGATTGTGTCTTATGGCACCAAATCGTATCGTCCCTGAACTGTAGCGTCGCCCCTGTACGTAGGTACGTGTCGTATCCTTTTGATGCAAATCTCTTGTCGCTTTGGGCCCGCCCACATGGTGATGGGTTTGGGCGTGGTATCAGGTTCTGTATCGTATCAGCATTTCCCCCACATGGAACTGGCATTTTCGGAGGCTGAAAACCCTACTTTTTGAAAACAGGCTGCAGAGTAGATAAAACTCAAAACGTCACCTTTGTGTTTTCATACATGTACAACCAATATGCAACGTTTGTGAAACGATGATGTCATAGTCCCACCTCTCTAACTGCAGCCATAAAGCCGGCCGCGAGACGTTACGTAACAACAACAGCAGCAACGGTGGACTACAGACTTGTGTTGGTTCTACTGAAATGGTAAATGGACTACATTTATATAGCGCTTTTCCATCTGCATCAGACACTCAAAGCGCTTTACAAATAATACCTCACATTCACCCCGATGTGAAGGTGCCCCCATACAAGGTGCTCACTACACACCGGGAGCAACTCCACTTACGATCCAGTGTGGATCATAAGTCGAGTGGAGGTGATGGTCTAGTGGTTAAGGTGTTGGGCTTGAGACCAGAAGATCCTCGGTTCAAATCCCCGCCTGACTGGAAAATCACTAAGGGTCCTTGGGCAAGACCTTTAATCCCCTATTGCTCCCGGTGTGTAGTGAGCACCTTGTATGGCAGCACCCTGACATCAGGGTGAATGTGAGGCATTATTGTAAAGTGCTTTGAGCATCTGATACAGATGGAAAAGTACTATATAAATGCAGTCCATTTAGTGTGAGTCGGAGCAGAAGTATGACTTCGTATGTGCGTGCTCCACGTTTTCTTCTCAGTTTTTTTTGTGTGAGCTCCACAGCGCCACATACAGGTCTGGCATATATACAACAGTGTTTTCAGTTGTTTTGTGTGTGCACAGATATTTCTGTGCACACCGTGACGGTGCTGTGTTTACGGAACACTTTTTGAAAATGGCAAAGAAAAAGATCGTATAGGGAAAGTTCTGTTTCCATGTGGACGAGGCATTTGTTCGACCTTTGATACCATGGAGGCGCTCCGCGATGTGAACCCGTGCCTCTCACGCCGTCACAGGGCGCTGGCAGTCTCATACCCGTGCCACTCTATGATGTTAGAGATGAGAATCTCTCCATGTGCCAGTTTGAGCTCTACCCCATGCTATCAGAGAATGCTAATTAAAATCATGTTTTGCATACGTCTTGTCTTTCATTCGCATATGCAAATTGGCCCTGTTGCCTTTCAGCACTCTGTAATTAGGTTTATGAAGGACAGCTGTAATACATAATTAACAGGAATGTTTGCAAGCTCTTTTTTTCTCTCTCCCTTCACATCTAAACACCACAAAACACCACGAATTAAACAAGTACGTGTAAGGTTGTGATTTATTTTTTTCCTCATATTGATATTTTTCTCCTTTTTTTTTTAACCCACTAACCACCAACATTTGAGAAATGCCTTAATTATGCTCTTTGGTTATTTGTGTTGTATGCCGCCAGTCAGACGCACGTCTGTGGGTCAGAGGAGCGTTTTGATCTCACCCGTCTGCCTGACTGGACTCGACAAGACGTAGTTATCCTGTAGCTTTCAGTTTAACTCCAAGGCAACATTCCTGATGGTTGGATGGATTGAATTTGAGAGAATTCAGACAGTGTACAGTAAAAATAATATTAATGCACTTTGAGCATCTGATGCAGATGGAAAAGCGCTATATAAATGTAGTTCCTTTATTTTTAATAATAATAATAATATTAAGGCAAAGCGGGGAACGTCTTTGAATATGCATGCAATGGTTGTAGTCAGATGGGGTTGAGGGGCGGGGCTGCGTTTCAGACGGGCGATATCTGACAGCCACGTAAACGGTGACATAATGGCACTTCTCCGTTACGATGAAGTGTCTCCTGTAGTTGCAAAGAGAACTTCAGAAAGGTGCAGAAAATAGAATCATAGCCATGATGGAAGAAAGGAAAGTGAAAAGGAGGCGGCGCTGCACGGCGTGTGAGCAGACTGTGTGCAGTGACAGAACCGGCCACATGACTGCCAGTTCAACTCCATCACCCTCTTTCATGTAGCTCCGTCCTCGGCTCTCAGATGTGGTCATTGTCTCTCTGTGGCACAATAATGGGAAGTGATGGGTGCTAAATGAAAAGGCCAGAGGATGAAAATAGTGGTGAAGCGTCTCGGATGTCTGAGTGGTTAGTCCTGTCACCCATTCATTATGCCTTCACATGTTGTTAGGAGACACGGTAAACTCAGGGCCCTCGTCACGGCCCGGACGCTGCGGTCACCGCTCAAATACAGCACCCAGGTATTTTTAACTGTGCGTGCTACTGAACAGCGTGCGTGCATTCACATCCGAGTTCCTGTAACTGTGTGCACGTGTGGCACTCGTTCAATTCCTCTACTGCGTAATCAATGAGGTGCTTGTTGTTCAGTTGTTTATCGGTTGTCTGTCTGGGTGGTTGCCATCCGTGACCCAGGGCGGCTCTGTGGCGCTGACTCCCAGACGTGACTCCTTTCACATTAGTGTCTGTTTTGCATTCAGACTGTTCACCGAGGCTGATTTCTACAACACTGGAGTCTCACTGTCAGACGGGTTTTTTAGGGGAGCGTCTCAGATTCTGGGAATAGTGCTTAACACTGAGAGACAGTAGAGGACACACGGGCAGATGGTCCCTCTTTTGCTTAAAAATAAATTTGCATTTGCAGAAAAGGTGGAAGACACCAAGTAGATACTGTTTCCAACACTGATGGACTGGAAATATCGTTGAAGCGGGATTGAGCGTTAGAACGGCACTTGGTTCATTTCAGTTGTTTATTGTTTTTGCTTCTTCTGAGATGTCCCAAGATTCCCTCTGTGGAAGGGGAGGGGTGATTGTCTGGATTGTAACAGCTGCAGTTACACTGCTTTCTATTTCCAACAAGATAATGTATTTTCCAAACTATAAGTCAAAACAGCCCTCAAAAAAGAGGAAACTCCATAAATATCTGGCACTGGAGTATAATTCACCCCCTTTTTTTCTGTATTATCAGATCTTTAATTTGGGATTTTTCTCCATTGTTGTCATGTGAATATTATTGTTGGCATATATTCTTTTATTATTGGAGTTTATTTTGTTTATTGATTTGATTCTTGAGAAAGTCCAATACAAATAGTTATTATAATAATTATTATTAATGACAAACGTGTGTTTTTTCAGTCTATCAGACTCACTGGACGAGAGCCACAGGACTAGAAAAAACAAAAACTAAACCATGATGTATAGTCCAGAAAATATTGTACTTGCAGAGGTAATTCTCAGTAGGATTCAGTACCAGCTGCTTGCTTCTCACCAAACACAGCATTCTGATTTCATACTCGATAAGTTGGCCATCGAACACGCCCCAGTTCAGTGAGAACATGATTGTCCATTGGACTTTTTTTTTAATCTTATGTTGATTTTTCCCAAAACATTTGATTTGGTGGAGTCAGCTGTTTTGTGGGACACCCTGAGAACATGTGGGATCTCCAGCGAGCAGCTGAACATCAGAAGCACATAGGTCCTGTGAGTTCTCTGCTGAGTGTAGGCCGAGTCGCTGATGGCTTCAAAGTGAATTTCAATTTTAATTTTTCAATTTTAATTTCAATTTATTTATATAACGCCAAATCACAACAGAGTTGCCTCAAGGCGCTTCACACAAGTAAGGTCTAACCTTATTAACCCCCAGAGCAGCAGTGGTAAGGAAAAACTCCCTCTGAGGAGGAAACCTCAAGCAGACCAGACTCAAAGGGGTGACCCTCTGCTTGGGCCATGATACAGACACAAATTACAGAACAATTCACAAAACGAATATACAGGAAATGTTGCCGGTGCACAGGACAGGAGGGTCTCCAACACAAATACCACACCCATCTCTGGATGGAGCTGCACCTTAAACAGAGAAAAAACAGAATCAGGCATCAGAAAGACAAGAAATGGTGTTCCTTGGGAACATGTTCATCCTTCTCTGGACTGGGTTTTAGATTTAGGCTGTGGAGTCCAAAGAGTTGGGTGCCTTTGTTGCAAAAAAAAATGTTTCACTGACTTTGACTTTGAAGACGATGTTGTGATCTTTGTGGAATCCACGTTTGCCCTGATTGTAGCACCTGGACAACCTGAGTGACCTTTTATAGCGTTTAGGATTGTGGTGTTCTTGGATTAAAAGGAAAATTCAGATACTTAATTACTTCCTGGACTCGGCCGTCAGAAGTGTTTCTGTGTGGGTCGAAAGTCTTAGAACTTGTTGAGGGATTCACTTGTCTCAGCAGAGATTCTTATGTCCCAGGGAACGAGGTCTGTGGGTTTGAGAGACCTCTAGGAAAAGCTTTAGGAGTCATGAGGTCTCTGGATACAGGTGTTTGGTGATGCTGATATCTTTACAAGAGAACTAATGTCCAAATCCTTAATGTTCTGGTGCTTCCATTCTGACTGCATGGTTGTGGGACTCGGACTCGTTGCATTGACAAAAGGTCAACTGGATGTTGAGGTTTCTGTGGAGAACTCTTGGGTAGCACAGGAATGACTTTGCAGCAAACAAAAAGTTACTCTGGTAAACTGATCTGAGGTGCACTCGGAGGGGACTGACCGCTGGTCTACCTGGTTGCTTAGCTGTAAGGAAACCATGTTGTTTTTGAGCGTGGCAGATGCATCAACCAGTCCAGGCTCACAGATCTGAGCTGACATGATAATAATAACAACCTTTATTTAACCACATAGAATTCCATTGAGATCAAAACCTCTTTTATAAGGGTGACCTGGCCAAGAAAGGCAGCAGCACACGTCCTAGTGGACAGGTTACCATCAACAGGAGAATGCTGGATCAACTTGGTCATATTAACATTGTAACGATGTAAAGTCTCAAACAGATTAAAATTTAGAAACATAGGCATTGCACAAAAGAACCACATTCGTGATCTCGTAAAATAGACCAGAAGGTGTTCAAGGAATTCAGTCTGGGCAGTTTCAGCTCGGATTGAAGAACGTTCCAATCAGCGGGAGCTGAAAAACTAAAGGCTTTCTTTCCCGCTTCAGAGCAGACACGAGGTACACGAAAACATCACATGATAACTGTATGTAAATGAATTTACATTTCAGATGAAGTGAAAATGGAAATGCAGGAGAAAAGAGTATATGGCAGTAACCCGAGTGGGTCAAATCCTTAAACTCTTTATTGTCTCTCTGTCTTGTAGGTGGGAGTTTGTGATGAAGAAACACCTCAGCACTCATCTGCTGGGAAAACACGGACTGGGACAACCTAAAGAGAGGTACAGTAAGATACATGTCAGTCCAACACTGTCTTAAAAAGATTTATTTTCTGTAGAACATTCCATTCATTGATGCATTAAAGAAACATAAAAATGTACACATGGCCACTCGTTTGAATGAATTTTAATATGTTTAAAAGAATGACTCTGACACTTGAAATAGTACAAATTACAGTATTTGGGGTTCTGGTGTCTTTTTTGACTTTGAAAGCTGTATTTGTTTTGAGATGTTTTTTAGGATTGAAGTCACAATGAGGATTCATGACCTTATGTTGCCAATATGCTCAAAATTTGTCTTATCTATAAACAATAAAGGATTTTGTCAAAGTGAGACTAATCCACTAACAAGGTGGCATTGTGGAGTCGAAACAATGCAGTAGGTCTTTGATTGTGGCAGAATGTACCCAGAAAATTACATAAAAGAGCACAATGGACACAGATAATAAACATCGGCCACCACAGATCCTGTCGGGAAGAACTCTGGATTAAAAACAAAGTTTTTGCTGGATACCTGCTGGACTATTATGACAACACTCACACAGGTCTGCTGTGTCCGTTGTCGATACTCATGTTGGATACAGTTACAACATTTTTACTTGTTCTGCCAAAATCATTCACCAGGGAGACTAAAGTTTTATCTTAAATCTATTAGATGTATTTTTCCAAGTTGTAAATCAGAAATTCAGAGTTTCTGCTTTCCATCAAATGCGGCAGGCACTTTGAACCTTGTGCAGGCGCTTCCTCTTTCATGTTGTCTGCATGTTATTTCATAGCAAACACACTAGATCTGCTGTGGTAATCCCCCCCCCCCCCCAAAAAAAAATGCACTAGGGGAAACCGGGGCACAGTGAATCAGTAGCTCTATCTGCAAAACTACATATATATTTGCAGCAGTTTTGCCATATTTTTATGCATAAAGACATCCCCCTTATAAATTAGTGTTTTGTTGTTTTTGGATACATTAAGGCTAAAACTAAGTGGCAAGTGAAATCAGTTTTTTCCGATCAAAAGTACATTTTGTGGATGTCATTGTCTTTGTATTTATTAAAACTTGTTCTTAGTTAGAAGACGACCCCGTCCAACTGATGAGCATGTGTTATGTCTTCTCCAGACTACCAGCTATTTGATAACATGACTCGTGTGTGTCACATGCACCCGCGCCACAGTGAATCAGTCTAGAAAGTGATTTACTAAGCCCCAGTATCACGTGGATGACAAATGTTACTTGTTGAAGCTTATACATTTATTTTTCCATGAATTATTTCTATAATTTTTTATATAAAAACCGTTTTCACGTTTCAACAGAAATGATGACAGTTGTATTTATAATAGTTTCTAAAGGTCTTATGTCACTATATAAGACACTCAAACATCACATAGCTGGTTTGCTGGATTATAGTTTGTATATGCATCAACATATATTTAATAATTTTGAAGAAATCTTTATAATCATATGTTTTTCATTATGTTCTAAGTTGATTTGCGGTGCCCCGTGAATTAGTGTCCAGGGCACAGTGAATCAAACATTTTAAAATACATTTTAAACACCTGTAAATTCCACTTGGGGAGACATAAATAACACAGCCTTATAAACAATAACTTGCTGTATTAAATCCACAGTAGAATGACCTCAACCTGTGCATAATGTGTTGATGCTGCCACAAAACAACATTTCTGACCCACTGTGTCCCAGCTTCCCCTATACCAGAGAAATGGATATTTTATAATAATTAGATACCAAGTGAAGTCTGGGATCATGTGCTGGTGTTGCACGTTGCTCCAGAACTCCATCATCAAGCACCCCAGGTCCTGGAAGGCAACTACTCATGCAGACAACCGGTCCATCCCCACCTCTCTGCTGCAGCCAGGTGAAACGCGGGCGTCCCCTCGGCCTTCTCCAGAAACTGGGATCCTCAACACTGAGGCACCAGTGTGCTGGATCATGTCGACAGAAACACGTCACATGACCAAAATGTGACAAGTTCTGCTGTCAAGAAGTAGCTCCTTTGATACAAGGTCATTCCAGTGGTGTCCAGGAGGCCTCGTGTCAACGACATCCACTCGATGCATTCAGGCCACTGTTCAGGGTCCAAGTCTCACAACCATACAGCAGGAAAAGCAGAACCAGGACCCTAAAGACTTGGGCCGTAGTTCTTCAAGTAAAAAGTCCCCTCCATTTTCATTTCAAGTTAAAAATTTAAACTGAATTCTTCAGTTCCCCTGATGAGTTAAATGGCTTTCGCTCATTTTGTCTCATACGTCCCTTTTTTTCTGTCAGACTTCATCTGTCTCCTTCCGTTCTCTTGCTTTCTACCCTCCCTCTTGATTTAAGTCGATCCCAGTTTTTTTGTGGATTTGTGTGTGTTCCTGTCTGCGTGGAACGTCTCTTGCTTGGCCCTGTCGTTCACAGCCGGAGCCCTGCCGTCAGCTTGTCTGTGGAAACCAGAGATGATGAGATTTGAGCCCCCCCCCCGACTTTGACAAGCCCAAACGAGATGTTAAACATCTCTCAATCTGTCAAGCGTGCCGCTAAAATAGAAACAGACCCGCCTTTTCATTTCTCCTCAACCAAATTGACACTTTTGACAACATGTGGTATTAGATATGACGAGTGGCTTCAAATGTAGACGTAGGCGTCCCGCACAGACATGTCTCCGTCTCTTAGACATTATCAGTTAAATTCCTGCCATCAGCTGTTCATCTAGATTAGACAAAAAACATTCTCACATCTGTAACTGCTTCAAGTCCGGGATTCATCTACGTTATTGTGATTGTGACTGACCTGCTGTGTGTCCTGCTTGACCTCGTCCTTGTAGGACAGGTGTTTCTTACACCTGTTGGAAACTATGACCTCCTAGTCTCAAACATGCTTGTCTAACATGCGTCAAGTCTGCCAGTCAGGTTTGGCAGGTAAATTTAGTTTGACCACTGACTGTGGCGTAACTTTATAAGACAGTGTCCTCACAGGGTGCACATCTCCACGTGGGCTGAACCGTCACCTTTGTTTTGTACGAAAACCACTGCTTTTTTTATACTCTTGAGAATCGCCAAACTCTTAGAATCGTAAGAGGAACATTAGGTGTGGACGTACATGCTGATGCCTTGTATCACACTACGGAACAACTGGTCTATCCCCACGTCCGAACGTAGCCATCTATCTGCTGCAGGCAGGTGGAACGTGGGGCGGACGCTGAGTGTTTGAGTGTTCCTCAGAAATGAGACACCTGAGTGTTGGATCATATTCAGAGAAACGCTACACATGGCAAAAATGTCATAGCTGATCTGTTCCTACACAGTCCAGTAGGCCTCGGGGCCAGAACCCTGACTAACCATGACAGATAACACAAACTACTCCTTTGTAGAGTCCCAATAACTCAACCAATAACCAATAGGACGAGTAACAGGAAGACAGAGGTCGGGAATGAGAGGAACAGTAGTAGCCAGTAAACCAGCATTGATCAATATGTCTGGTATTTATATTTTGTGTTAATATTTATATTTGCAAACTTTTTATTTTTGCTTTCACTTTTGATAGTCTGTGTGCTTCTTACCCTGTGTGCTGCTATACAATGCTGCTGGAACCTCAATTTCCCTGAGGGAGTCTTCCCAAGGGATCAATAAAGTTCTATCTAATCTAATCTAATTGACATCACTTTTTACCAGATTTTGAGCAACTTGACCTTTTGACCCCTGTACAAACATTCAGTCATATAGCTGGTCCAAACTATACCTTTTTGGAATCCCTTAATATCAGGCAAACTTGGTGAAGAAACGCAGTGGGCTGTCTTCTGACGACATGTCATGATGAGGTCATAGGTCTAAGGTCAAGATTAAATCAATCGTCATGTAAAGTACATGAATGATCATAACTGAGGAACTACATAAGATATTGAGATGCAGTTTTCTGCGTTGTTTCTACTGTCCCGAGGCTAACGTGTGTCAGAACTCTGACTTCAGTGACATCAAGGGTTGACATAAAGCTCAGGCTTTGTAGGCGTAGTCCTCCAGGAGTGTCTCCTAGATGGACTGTTTTGAGGAAATCCCACTGAAGTCACCCGTTTTTGATTCAAGGACTGAAAATGTTTGATGTTTGTGTTTTTGTGACCAGGCCGCTCCTATCTGTCCTTGCGTCACATTTGTGCTCCCCTACACCATTTGTGTTCACGGTTTTTGTTTTTTTTTGTCTATTAAAAGGTGGTGATGCGGCCGAGGTCACAGAGAACCAGCACATATCCACACAGGACGGAGCCTCAGGTCGGCGTGATACCTGATAGGGTTTAGCTCAGTGCTTTTTTTTGCCAAAAACAACAACAGCAGCAGCCGCTGCCGTGTTCAGACACAAAGCACAGTGCCGCACAGCACGCTAACATCACGTGTGTGATGCTTTAGTCAAATTATAGATTTAAGAGAGTTGGAGTTCAAACCTTCCAAAGTTTGTCTGTAGTCACCTGTCAGTGCACGTTACATCAGAGATGCTGTCAGGAGACCATCCTCCACCACGGCCTTTATACTGCGTTCGCTCTCACACCTTTAAACATATGCACGCGCGCTCGTGCACGCCCCCTTTCACATGCACTCAGAGGAAGGACGGCCACAAGGTTTGTTCTATTTAAACCTGTAAAACACAGTGTCATCATTTTTCTGACAGTCCTGCAGACAGAATTTATCTCATCATTAATTAACCGTCATATTTCCAACACAGTGCAGCTTAATTAGCACAAGGTCATTGGGGAGGGCTTATTAAGTGGAACAAATTTGGGCAAGTGTAAGGAGAGGAGGCAGAGGACGGAAGAGGAGAAAGGAGGAGGATGGAGGAGGAGAGGTGAGATGACAAAGAGATAGGCGGAGCAGGGAGACGAAAGCAAGACAGAAATGGAAAAGACAGAAAGCGTATGTGCGAATGTGTGGGTTTGGTCGGACACGACAGAGCAGGCTCGGTGATTGATAACTGCACCGCTTTTGAAAGCTGAGACCTGGAGTCTGGAACGGCGACTGAGGGAGGAAGAGACAGTGAGAGGGAAAGGATGGGGAAGTGTGTGTGTGTGTGTGTGTGTGTGTGTGTGTGTGTGTGTGTGTGTGTGTGTGTGTGTGTGTGTGTGTGTGTGTGTGTGTAGGGGTTTGTGAACCGGCAACTGGGGACCAGTTGGGGGGGGGGGGGGGGGGAGCCAATTGCAAACATATGCTGGCTGGCAGGCGGTGGCGAGATGGATTGCAGTGGGACAGTGTCAGAGAGGCAGTTTCATCACCATCTCCGAGGCCCTGTTCACCTGGTATTTTTAGAACACTGGGGAGATCTGTTAGTCAAAGGAGGGGAGGAGGAGGAGCAGAAAGGGGAAGAGGCCTGACTAGCTGTAGGTAACACCAGGCTCCACTTAGCCCAATCCGTCTGGGGCTTCAAACGCCACCGTATTTTTGGGTGGGTATCTGTCTGCTTTCTAAAAGGTTGGTCCTTTCAAACGAAGGCTCTCATTGTCTTTTTGTGCTACCATTCAAAATAAGGTATTATTACTCTTGTTACCTCGGCCAGTCAGCAAAGGAGAGCAAAGGTTACACGTTCAGCCTCGCCTGGTGTTTGTCCTTCAGGTCGAGGACGTGTTTGGTAGTTTTAAACTTTTAAAGACCTTTTAGACCTTAAGACCTTTTAAAGCTATTTCTTCAACATTGTGAGATGTCTTACATCTCATTTATTGGTATTATTGCTTTATGACATCACAAATATCAGGATATTTGTGATGTCATAAAAGACTCATAAACCGCACCTCTTAAAGCATTACTTCATGACACTGGAAATAATAATGGCTGCAGGTGACATCATTTAAAATAAATACATAGTTAAAAGTTTTGAATTCCCCCAAAATAGTTGTGATTATATTTTAAATGTTAATAGAGATTGAGTGTGTGTGTATATTACTAGTTTTGGAGGCCCTCTAACTTGCACTCCAGTAAGACTTGTATACAGAAAAATCACAAGTTTGTTAGTAATAATTGTAATTAGAATATTTATTTATGTTTGACTTTCCCAGGAATCAAAGCACTAAACAAAGTAAACTCAAATGATAAAATAAACAATCCCAGTAAAAAATAGTACACAACAAAAATACTCAAAAATCACAAATTAAAGAGATGATAGTACAGAAAAAGTGACTAATTTTTTTGTCTCAAGGGGCATTTTTTGCATGTTGTTCTTTATTTATTTGACCTCGTTTCACCTAGTTTATATATATATATATATATATATATATATATATATATGTATAATATTCTTAGCCTCATGTGTCACAATAAAATTCTGGATCGTGTGCCGCACAAGATTTACAGATTTCAAAGTGGGCCGTCGTTCTTATTGGCTGTTCTTGAAAATGTTATAATTATCTGTAATTACATCCCTGAATGAGTGTTGGTTAGGGGTTTTTTTTTGTTGTTTTTTTAGGATGGGGTGGGGTTTTGGTTGAGGGATTATTCAAAAACTAATGAACCAAACATGGAGAAATCAGTTGGGCCGAGCCTGCAGTCAGTGATGGCAGATGTTTTGAGTGGATCCAAATAAAATTTCTTTGCTGAACTCCTGAAGTCTGACCTCATTTCACTCGTCCTGCCAGATACGAAGAGAGTGTCCAGGGATGTACTCCAACATGAGGAAAGTGACAATGACCGTATTCCTGATTCTTAAAATATAGCACCAAATATATAATAAAAACTACAGAACATTTGACAACGTACTGGAGGAGATGTCAAAAAAATGTTGCTGTCCATCCTGCAGCGACTGTGGCAGCAGAAGCCAAAAGCTCTACTTGGTTTTTGGTTGAAAACCTTTTTTATTCATTTATTTATTTGGTCTTGTCAGGTAAAGTTTGCTTTCGGTTTAATGTGCACTCATTTCGACTTTGGAGGAAACGTGGATGATCCTGATGAAGCTGCACAAACAGCACGAGGACACGTTGACTTCAAGTCAAAACATGTCCACGTTTGTGCGTGTTTAACATGAGCGGCGGCTCATTAGGAGGAGGTGCGTGGCGGGCCACCGCAGACAGAGAGAATTCAAAATAAGACTAATTTTAGCCCCTCATATATCGTCTTAACCCCCGGTGGGAACAAGAGGGGCGAGGAATCGGTGGGGGGGGGGATGACAGACTCCAACAATCTGCCATCTTGAGAGAGAGTGAGAGTGAGAGAGAGAGAGAGAGAGATGAACTGTTATAAAGTGACACAACTGGGTCTTTGTCTCCGTCACACTGCCACACTTCACTGCAGGAACTAAGTGGACATGAGGCCTTTTTGTCCTTTTGTCTGCGTGCACGTGTGTGCTTTAATATACACACACAGTACTGGTTAGGCACATTTAATGTATCATAAAAGCATTAAAAATGATGAAAACCTGATCAATATTCATAAAAAAATTAAACAGGTGATGAATTTCAACTTTATTGATGATCAATATGAAAACTGGGCTCTATTTACGTGTGATTTTTCAGTATATGCACACGTGAACAAAATTGTTGCTCCCCCTATATTTTATGTACACATTTTAATATATGGTCAGAAAAAAATGCGAGCAAAACAATTTTGTTTAATCAAAAAATATTTTTAAAAATGTCCAAAGTTATTTGGCAACAAGAACAATAGAAAATGTTTTCGTGAGGTGAAAGAAAAAATCCTGACATAAAATGTATGATGGACACAGTTATTGGCACACTTTGATTAATTTACTGTAAATCATCACTTTTACAGCCAGTTTTTGTTTTTAGACGAGTCATGAGGTGGATACATGAACATTTCCAAGTCACTAATTATGTTTTGGATTTAATTTTTATCAATCTTTAAGAAATACAAACAGTACAGAGCTGTACAGTAAATCTGTCTGGAGGAGGCAGTTTTCAAAAACTGAGTTACTGTGCAAGAATGAGAATATATATATATATATATATATATATAATTATTATTATAATTATAATATTATTGTTACATGGGAAACAAGGTACCAGTAGATTCAGTAGATTCTCACAAATCCAACAAGTCCAAGCATTCATGATATGCACACTCTTAAGGCTATGAAATTGGGCTATTAGTAAAAAAAAAAAAGTAGAAAAGTGGGTGTTCACAATAATAGTAGCATCTGCTGTTGATGCTACAAACTCAAAACTGTTAGGTTCAAACTGCGTTTTTAGCAATCCTGTGAATCACTAAAATAATATTTAGTTGTATAACCACAGTTTTTCATGATTTCTTCACATCTGCGAGGCATTAATTTTGTTGGTTTGGAACCAAGATTTTGCTGGTTTACTAGTGTGCTTGGGGTCATTGTCTTGTTGAAACACCAATTTCAAGGGCATGTCCTCTTCAGCATAAGGCAACATGACCTCTTCAAGTATTTTGACATATCCAAACTGATCCATGATACCTGGTATGCGATATATAGGCCCAACACCATAGTAGGAGAAACATGCCCATATCATGATGCTTGCACCACCATGCTTCACTGTCTTCACTGTGAACTGTGGCTTGAATTCAGAGTTTGGGGGTCGTGTCACAAACTGTCTGTGGCCCTTGGACCCAGAAAGAACAATTTTACTCTCATCAGTCCACAAAATATTCCTCCATTTCTCTTTAGGCCAGTTGATGTGTTCTTTGGCAAATTGTAACCTCTTCTGCACATGTCTTTTATTTAACAGAGGGACTTTGTGGGGGATTCTTGCAAATAAATTAGCTTCACACAGGCGTCTTCTAACTGTCACAGCAATTACAGGTAACTCCAGACTGTCTTTGATCATCCTGGAGCTGATCAATGGGTGAGCCTTTGCCATTCTGGTTATTCTTCTATCCATTTTGATGGTTTTCCGTTTTCTTCTACGCGTCTCTGGCTTCTTTTTTTTTTGTCCATTTTAAAGCATTGGAGATCATTGTAGATGAACAGCCTATAATTTTTTGCACCTGCGTATAAGTTTTCCCCTCTCCAATCAACTTTTTAATCAAACTACGCTGTTCTTCTGAACAATGTCTTGAACGTCCCATTTTCCTCAGGCTTTCAAAGAGAAAAGCATGTTCAACAGGTGCTGGCTTCATCCTTAAATAGGCGACACCTGATTCACACCTGTTTGTTCCACAAAATTGACGAACTCACTGACTGAATGCCACACTACTATTATTGTGAACACTACTGTGTGTTTGTGTATATATATATATATACACAAACACATGACTATTTACTGAATTATTAAGTGTTATTAACAAATTGTTATTATTGTTTGTGTTTTAAATTTCTGGCTATTTGTTTTCATTTGTCCAAATATCTGTTGTAATTTTACCATTTCTAACTTGTCACATTTTACAGCACATTTTTGTCTTGAAAATCCTTGTGGTATTTTTGTGAGGATGTCAGATGCGACTGTCAAGCAAGGACCACCAGGACTCAGTGTACGACGCAGAGAGAAAGATTTAATTGCATTTTAAGCACATTAACAGATATATCTGGAGAGACTCCTAACAGACGTGCATACAAACATCAAGCACAGAGTCTTCTGATCCTAACAACCCTCAGAGGCGTCGTAAGGACGCCTGCCTCACTAAAACAAATCCATAATACAGACGCAGCCTTCAGTTAGTGTGGAAAACAATCAGAGGTTTTGTCTTGGACTCAGAGAAACAAAACCTGTTCTTTCAACACAGCCAGCAAGTGATGGGTGACCTTGACCCAGTATGCAAACATTTGGATCAACAGTTTTTCACTGACAATCCTTTATCAGTATATTAGTGATGATGATGATGACTAAGTCACAGAATATCTCTATAGAGTTAAAAACATCCCTGATTCAATATTTAGATTTAGGCCACTGTGAACTTATTTTTCAGTTGAAGTGCAAATTTTGTTGCTTTGGTAAAACAAGCTCCAGAGAGCAACTGGCACATTTATACCATAATTCAGTCCACATGTTGGACCAGTTCTAAGCCCGTTTCCACTTTCAAAGTAAAGACTTGTTGCTTACTTCATTATAAAATACTTTTATTGTGACATATTTTCATATTCTTCTCGTCTGTCGTACAGAAATGCCTGTGTGTGTTTTCGGTCGTCTGCCTCGTCCCCTCGGTGGGTGTGTGAGGTTGTGTGTTCACGACCTGTGTGTCTGCAGACACCTAAAGCAACACTGTCGTGACCAGGGCGGGGCTGCAGGCCGGGATTGGCAGCAGTGACCTCGCCTCAATTGCATGTAATGAGTTCTTCAAAAACAGGGCTCCAAACCACAACTGACCTGCCTCACAGACGTGTTTTCATTGGTAATTATTAAAACGCTCGCCATTTACACGCCTGTAATAATAAACTCCTCCAACTAATTCACTCATCACTCTTCAAACTGAAGTGCTGGAAAAACCCACAGGGGACGTGCGCTTCTATAAAATGCACAAAACCCAGAAGACGGAGACGTGTTTTTATGTTTCATTTTTAAGGTGGTTTTTTTTTAAGGTGTTAAATTGTGTAAATGTGTGCAGAGTTTGGTGGAGGGTTTGTGGAACCTCAGCATGATTACTGGTTACAGTGACTGAGTGAATTCTGTCAAAAAGAAAAAGCAGAAAACCAGGGGAAATGGCGCGAACATGCATCCAGAAGCAGCAAGGTTCATGTGGTGGAGGTGTGTGACAACCGACGCCGTGACGGAAACGATCAGCACCAATTTTAACAGCTAAAGTGGATTTTGGCCTGAAATAATTAGTTTAAATTATTCATTCATTCATTTTCTGCTGCTTATTTGTGTCTGGGTCGAGGTGGCAACAGACCTAGCAGCTCATCCCTCACTTCCCTATCCTCGGCCACCTCCTGTAACTCTTTCCAGGGATCCAGAGTTTATTTCATTTTTTACTAAATTGCATATATTTTGTGTTATGGCCTGTAAGAACACTGAGCCCTACCTTGATGGCAGATGTTGTCCATACGGGCACATCTGGAGTTTGGCTCTTTGCTGTTTAAGTGGCAGGAAAGCTTGGTGCTGTTCTCAACAAAGCGTGGGTTTGCCGTCGTCAATATTCATGGGCGTTTTTTTTTTTGCCTTTAAGCTGGACATCCAGGCACAAAGCACTGTAACAAAAAGTTTCTAGATTATTAACTGACCTATTGTTAAGAGCGTACCAGTGGACACCAGTGCTCCCTGGCGGGGAGGCAGACACCAAAGTGAGGTATCCTTTTGTGTTGTTTTTTGCCATGAGTACTGTTTAGTTTGATTTTTTTTTTTTTTCTTTTCAGTTCACTTTGTTTGGTGTCTTTTAATAGTATAATGCTGCCTGTTTCTGAGATATTGAGAGAGAGAGAGTAAAAGCAAAAAACATCTCTCTCATAAATTCGTTTTTTGTTTCTACCTGCTGCTCCCTTTTTTCCGTGTATACAGTGGCCATAATGTGCTGTTTTGTAATTTACACTGTTGCAGTTGATGGATGATATGTGCAGGCAGAGTGTACGTGTGTTGTGAAGCTGCTAAAGCAGCATGCCCACGTGAGCACGAGGTGTAAAAATGACAACTTCTGGAACTGAGCAGCGAGATGTGTCTTTGCTTCAGCTGCACCATAAAAAAGACTAAAATTCTTTAAAATTGTGCAGCGATCACAGCGATTTTACATCCACAGTTCAAAGCTTCAGGCCCATAGAGAAAATCTAAATTGGCTTTTAAACAGTCAGGGTCACTTACAGTCAAATATCTGAACTCATTTCCATAAAACTGCCCATTTTTGTTTGGCTCGTCTGGACCAGCGGTCTAATGAGCTGATGTCATGAAGAAGCATTTGTCGTCCCACAGTTCATAGAAAACACCGTCATTTTCTTCAGCTGCATACTTTGAGGGAATAGTTTGGAGAATAAACCTGTATGAACGCTGTGTCACTGATGCTCTGGTTCCACAAATTAACATGAGGCTGGAAATTCAACCATGACCTTTGACCGATCCTAACCTAAATCAAATCAGTTCTTCCCCTCCATGTGTCTAATGGACCCACCAAGTTTGATTAAAATCAGATGAGGCATTCTTAAGATAGCTTGCTGAAAACGGTGATCACAAGACTTCTGCAGCGGCGCTAATACGTATCCCGCCTCATTACAGCACAAACTCACGTATTGCTGCGGTCAGTTATGTTACTGGCAGGTGGCAGCAGAGGGCATCTGACACCGCAGAGCCAGGCTTTGGGCTTGCAGCCGCATCCCAGCATGCACTGCAACGCAGCCATATTGCTGCAGCACCGAGAGTCCTGGACTGTTCTGCGTGGACGGGGGCGAGGGGGCAGAAGAACCGTGCCTGGAACCAGCGTGGTGGCAGTATGGACCACACAGAGCAGGCCGGGGTCAAGCTGCACAAAACCTCCCGCCAGTACGTGTGCTCAGTGTGTGGGCGTGTGAGCGAGATAAAGGCAGCCCCTAATTCATCAGCCTTAATTATTGATAATGAATCTGCTCTTTAATCTTTCTTTTTCCTCTCCTCTCCTATCTGCATGTCTCAGCACTTTGTCTTTCTGGCTCGGTGTTGGGCGGCGGGCCGAGTCTCCGCCCACCCAAAAGCTGCATCGGGGGGGGGGCAACTAAATATGAACTGAAACAGATATTTGATGTTTTATTATCTCTGCTAAGGAGGTTCTATGTTTTCAGTGCCATTTGTTCCTGTCAGCAGGATTCCGTAAAAACGACTTCCCTCAGACTTTGAGGAGGGGCGGGGCATCAACCAAGACCGAACCCGGTACGCTTTGGAACAGATCTGGTTAAAGCAGCGGACCCAGGAATTTTGTTCTGTTTTTCACTTTTTAAAAATTACAAAGTAGACATTTTTCAGCATGTTCTTGAATGTCTTAAAAAATAATGCTCAGATCCTTAAAAAAGAAAAGAAGTTTAGATATACTGTATTTTCTGGAGGATAACTCGTTTTTTTTTTTTTTTTTTTTTTTTTTTCTTGCTAGTTTAGGAAGTCCTGCAACTTAATGTGTGATTTATACCCTGAAAACTAAAGTGTTTGTTATTATTATTTTATATAGAGAATTTTTCCTGGAATTAAAGCACTAAAAAAATGAACTCCAATAACAAAAGTACACTACATCAACGCACAAATTAAAGAGCTGATAATACAGAAAGAAAGTGAGAATTTCACTCTAGTGTGACCTGTGTATGCTTTTTCCCTTCAAGAAGGTGTTTTTTTTTGTGATGGAAAATACTCCAGAAAATTTGGTGTGCAGTTTTAATATCTAAGAATAGGTAAAAATTTGGTGCCGATCTGGGAAACAATCTAGATTTTCTGGAATGCAGCCATATTCTGGAACAAAATCTGGATTTTCAGCCGGATCCACACCAAATCGTACCTGTTTGTAGAGATTCACACTCTGCATATGCAGATTTTTTTTTCAAAGAGATCTGTGAATTTTGTCTTGAAAAAATTCAGTGTTAAAGAAAATGAGGAAAAAAATTCACTAAAATTTTCAAAGATAGATAAAGATGATTTTAAAGTAGATCTACGTGCATAGAGGACTGGATCCCAGATTGTTACTCAAGGCCAGAATATGGCCATCGGGTGTTGCGCTGACTTTGCGTCCAACCGACTGATCAACCAACCGACTGTCGAATGTGACCGGTGCATGCGTGCATGCTCAGCATAAGCCCAGTCCTGTTACTGCCACAGTCTTCAAATTCACAGTGAACATTCTTGGGACACAGACTTTGGACAAGTTCAAAGATGGCTAACCTTGACCTATTCGAAGGGGTCAAAAGGTCACATTCTTTCTACACACTCTGTCATTGATTACATGCTCATACACCCAAGGGTACTATTTTTTTTTTAACCTTAAATCCTCGGTGAAGGCTTGCACTTTCTGATTGCTCTTCTCGTCGAGTTTAATTTTTACTTCTTCTAAAGTTAAAGTCCGATCAGGTTTGTGCTCCACTACAAACCTCAACAAAACACCACAGTGTCATGCCTGACGCACGCCGCTGATCTGAGTGCTTCCTCAGCAGACCCATTCGTTTTCCCAGAAGTCCGAGCAGCTGGTGCAGTTGGTGCATGGGCCCGAGCGACACCCAAGCAACCCTCGGCTCACCTTGTGTGTTTGCTGGCTGCCGGAGGACGCCACCTTGGCTGTTTACCCTGCTCAATATTTCATGGTGAACGAACACTCGCAGAATGAGGGATCACGTTAATATTGCTGTTTTAAAATTAAGCCATAATTAAAATTTGTTAGTTTAAAAGCCATCGCAGTCTATAAAACTTTGATTACTGGAAAATTAGATGCATTAAGTTTTTATGGGCTGGCCCGTGTTATCGCTCGGGAGCGATTTATTTATTTTTTCTACACTTGTCATGAGCATGTGGTGCAGAGCGTGTGTGTGTGTGTGTGTGTGTGTGTGTGTGTGTGTGTGTGTGTGTGTGTGTGTGTATGAGAGAAAAAAGCTGACACGCTTAAATACTAAAACCTGCAGCCCTGTGGTCTCCCTCGTCATTGGTTAAACCACAGAACTACCGCCGGCTGGTGACAAAATGCTAATTATGAATCTGCCCAGGTCTTGGCGTCCAAGGCTCTGAGGCCGTGTACTTTTTGGCGACTTCATGGTGGCATGATTAGCTAGCTGATCTCACATCAGCAATGTTTCTTTCGGGGTTGTTTATCCGTGTTGTTGGCCTCTGTAACGCCGGGCTGGGTTGGCCGGGGTCCCGTCACATCCTGTTACTAATAATCATGTTAGTCACTTGTCAACAACCCGTCCCGGACTCGGATGCCACTCATTACGTCAGAGCCATGTGACCGTCAATGGTTCCAGAGCTGTAGTTTATCTTTTAAAAGCAGCTTCTCCCTCATTCGTGCAGCTCCAGCCGTCTCGCCAATCATTGCAGTTTTCTTTTGCTTAAGAATGATGTCAGTGCGGCGGAGGCCAGCAGGAGGCGCTGTGCATGTGGTAGTCAATAGGCCTCACTCCCCCGACAGCCAAAGGATTCGCTGGACACTCAGGCCAGAACCTGAGTTCTAGCCGACTGGTCAGACCGTCCGCCTCCCGCGAGTTGATGATCTCAGTTTGCATCCAGAGGGGAGCGAGTGGGAGGAGCCAACAACACAGCGTGGACGCAGAGAGAGTATGAGCTGCTACATGAGCTACCGCCACAACGCAAGCGACATCACTCAAGACAACAAGAATGGCGAGCGGCACACAGTCCACCATCACATCCATTGCTCTGTCTGCTTGCACTACGCGCACATTTGTGCGGCTAACTGCTGACACTGGATCGGACATTATGCACAGCAGGATTATGGGAAAAAAAAAAGCTGGGCTGCTGCCAGCCTGTTTTTCCTCTGTATTGAAACATCAGACTGTCACTGCAGAAATGGATGTTGCCAGGCATCACTAATGAACCAATTAATCAATGAATTAGCTGAGCAGCGATTAAATTAATGCTCGCTGGACGGGCGAGCGGCAGTCGTGGTTATATCCTGGGGAAGGTGATTAACACATGCAGAGCGGGCAGCCATCAACAAGACCACGATTAAGTTGGACAACTTCCTGAACTCTTTTTGTCTAAATATAGAAACGCTTAATTTGTTTTAAGTTGACATGACGGACAGATATCGTCATTCTTCAAAATATCTGCACAAGATGCATTACGAGGGGGGCGGAGCCTGATGGAGTAAAGGAAAGCTTGACACAAAGGGAGAAAATCCAACAGACACGTTGAGATGGAAGAAGACGACGACAGGGTGAAAGATCCGTGTGATGAATCAAACGACGTAATCCAATAAATGTAGACTTCAAGATTAAGCTGTCAAATATTATGACATTAAAATGACAACATTTAATCGGTTCCACCTTCTCAAATATGAGAACTGGACACTTTTCACCGGAGTATATCTGATGAATTATGTTTGGTTTTTGAGTGGTGGTTGCTTAGCAGTGACATACTTGTCTCTGGCTCCTTCGCGAGGCGCCTGGGAAGATCTTATGGAGTCCAGAGGGGTTTGGTGATGCTGATGCCTTTGCAGGAGAACGGAGGCCCAAGTCTTCAAGCTCCTGGTGCTACCTGTCTGGCTGTATGGTTGTGAGACTTGGACAGTAACCAGTGACCTGTCAGTGACTGGATGTCTTTAGTACAAAGTGTTTCAGAAGGATTCTCAGATCCTGCTGGAATGAATGGTTACTGAGAGAGACTAGACTACTGCTACTACATCTTTTTGTAGTCCGTTTCCCTGGAGGACCCCAGGAGCTGGAAATGGCCAAGGGGATGCCCACGTTTCACTAAGCTGTGGCAAATAGATGGTTATTTTAGAGATGTGGGAATAGACCAGTTGTCTGCCTGGGTGGTTACCACGCAGGACCCAAGGCGGTTCCGTGTGGTTGTGGATGCAGTGAAGAGCAGCATCAGCACATGTTCCCAGACTGGACTTGACTTGAGTGTTGTTGACAAAACTGATTATTGTTATTATTATTTATTATTTATTTTTTATTTTTTTTGTATCCTGTGAAATGGCCAAATAGTCGAGGACCTCGGATTTGGTCCAGGTTTTACACCGAGACCCCTTCCTGGCATGGCTCCGTGTGTACACTGAGGTTGAGGCGCTGATGGGTTCAAAGCAGGCAGCTGGTTGTTGGGTTCCATCCTGTCACCGCTCCATGCAGAAAGCTCGACAGCGACACTCGTGTTGCATTGATGTTGGTCCCACTGCAAATAGGGTCAAATAAACTTCATCATTGCATTAAAATGAAACATGCTGGAGCTGACCAGCTTGATTTAACACTGTGAGAGAGTTGATTTAGCTCTGTTTTAAATGTGACCAAATGTACTTCTGGTGGTGTCTATTCTACTCCCCAAAATTCAGCGTGATATAGAGATACTCTGTAGACGTTGTTGAGATTTTCTGCTTATTTGCTGCATCTTAGAATTTAAAAACAAAATTTAACAATGATTTCTCTGAAATTGTTTCATTCACCAGTTTCCTGTAAACGTATTAAACTTATGAAGTTTTGTGTGGGGTTTGTTGTACAAGACTGTCACATGATCCATCCTCTACACCCCCCCCCCCCGCTCTCAGACCTTGGGGGGGGGGGGTGTCTTGATTATGTGACATCCTCCGGAAGAGTCCTGGAGTTGTTTCCACCATTACTTATGGGTGGAAAAGAGGCCTTTTCACTATTGAGACTGTCACTCTCAATTTGGTCTAACGGTAAACATGCACAAGGCCTTCTGGACATCTACCCCCCAACCCCCCCACACCTGCTCTCAGCCCACTCCCACCCACCACCGTCCCCCTGCAGCGGCTCGCTGTGGTGACAGTTTGATTAGATCATCAATCGTGGCCGTTAACAGTGGTTTTCCTGAACACCTGGATCAGCAGGTCACAGCTGGCTGGGAGCCGCCGCCGTCCCCGTGACCCACAGTTGCGTGCACCACAATCAGACCCACGACAGTGTGCACATGCACCATAATCATGTTTGTGACTCATGTTCAACATGCACACAGTGATGTCCGTTCTTCACACATGCAATATGTATTTCTGAGCACATAGTGTAAATGGTCGTGCAGTATTTCTGAGTACATACTGTAAGCTGTTGAGTGTTTGATCCTGGTTAGTACTTTGATGGGAGACCAGTAGCTGTGTGTTCTTTCAGGGAAAACTGGAGATGCATCAGGAAGGGTATCCAACATAAACGTTATGCCCAATTCCATATATACACACAGACAGGTGCCCTGACTAGGCTCTACCCCTTTATACCACTGATTAGGCTCCGCTTCTTTATCCCACTGACCAGGCACCATGCCTTTATCCCACTGACCAGGCTCCGCCCCTTTATCTCACTGACCAGCCTGCTGTGCTCGTATCCATGTTGCCAGGTCGGGGTCAAATAGGGATTAGATAGAGGTCAAACCTTTTATCAAGTATTTCAGTCATTCCATATTGTTTGTCTGATCATCAGGATTCCTAAACGATTCCAGGCTGTCCTGCGTGTGGCATAAAGTTCCAGAGTTCTGTGTTATAAACAGAAATCTGAGTTTGGTGCCGTTGTTAAATTTTGACCTCTGTCTGACCGTTATTTGACCCTGACTTTGAGGTCATCATCCCATTTATCCTGTCTGGACTGAAAACTGATTTCCACCTTTGGTGAAAATTGGACTCTTAGACTGTCGTCGTTGTTTGTCGGTATCCGTCCGTGCTGCGCTGCCTCTGCACCAGGCTCCTCGCTGAACTGGTGGAAACATAAATTCATCAGCTAACTATAACAAAACAAAGTGTGTGTCTTCTTGCGATTTCTCAGGTATTCCGTGATTAAATAAGTGTTGCGTTCTTTTCATAAAACCTGTTTATGGGAGCGTGGCACCATATGCTCTCTCTCTCTCTCTAATTCCCTTTCTTCTTGGTTGCCTATTCCCTTTTCCCACCATGCTTCATACGCCGTCTGTACCAGATGCAGACGGAGCGTTATTCAGCAGCGGAGGAGCTAAAGTTGTGAATTAACATGTAGAATCCATTACGGAGCAACGATCATATCCATCTGCACTGTTCATAGGTGCTACTTAGTAAATTGTCTTCGCCTTAATGGCACAACAGTATATGAAGCCGTTTCATCACCTCTGAGGTGTGTTGCTGTGGTTTCTGCTGAGGAGACGCTGAGATGTGACGTCTTTTCCGTGCACAAGAATAAAGCTGTCAGGTGACACGTCATGTCTGCTTTGCCAACACCTGCGAGGGAATCACTGCCACACACTGAACTGAAATATTAAATAACGAGTGCCACGTTGGGGGCAGCACAGTGGCTTAGCGGTTCGTGTCATGATTTTGGCCTGATCAGGGCGTTGAGCCCATTTTTCTTCCCTTTCTGTTGTTTTCTTTCTGCCCAGCTCTGATTTATTAGTTGTTTATTTTCGTCATGGTTTATTTTCTTGTGTGTTTTGTTGTCACTTTTCTGTGTTACTTTTGATGTTAGCCATTGTCTAGTTCTTTGCAGCCGGTTTGTGGTTTCATTGTTTATCATTTGTTTTTCGTTGTTCCATTGCTTATATGATCTTTAGTGCTTTAATATCAGGTTTTGTTTATCACTTAGTCTATGTCTTATTTTCTGGTCTGTTTTGTCATTTTTTTTCTTAGTCAGTTCCTGTTCAGTTTGGTCTTAGTGTTTATTTTCTTATCAGTTGTCATGTACTTTGTTCTTGTTATGTTCATGTCTGAATTTAGTTCCTGGTCATAGAAATATTATATTCATTTGTAGCTATGTTCATTGTTTCCTGTTATTCCTCACACCCAGTTAATTATGTTCACTCCACAGCACTGCACCTGCTATTGTCTTTTTCTCACACTTTGATTCTGTCCGCTCTGTTCTCTTTCACTCTCACTCTTGGCACCTGCTCTTGCTTCTCCTACATCTCTTCACTTTATGCACCCTGTTCCTCCCCACCTTACACAGTGTTTACTCTTTGTTCACTAGCCACGCCCACTTTCCAGATTGTTCCTCATGTGCACCTCGTTAACACCAGCTGTCCCTCGTTTCACACCAATGAGTCCACCATCATTTAAACCCTCACAGTCTCACAGTCCCTTGCCAGTTCGTCATTGCTTCCAGCACACATTCCAGCCCTCTTGTATTCAGTCCTGATTTGTCTTGCCGTGTACCAGTATCTTGCTCTGTGTTTGCCTCAGCCCTGATAGCAGTGTTTGCTCGTGCCTCTGACCCCTGCCTGGATGTGATTGTGTTTCTGCCTATCCCTGTCTGTACCTCTGCTCTGCTGCCCAACCACCTGTGTACCGAACCTCAGCCTGAAATAAACACAACTATTTGTACCTCAAATCTGTTCTGGGAGTTTGTATTGTGGGTGCACCCTCTCCGGGTGCCAGGCTCCTGCCCGCCCTCAGAGTTAGCACTGTTGCCTCACGACAAGAAGGTTGTGGATTGATTCCCACTTGTCGCCTTTCTAGTCCAAGTCCAAAAATATATCAAGTATGCAGCCAGACAAAAAGCTAATTTGCAAAAACAAGAGTTTTTAATGCTCCAATAGTGATGATCAGCCCAAACAGGCGATGTGGAAAAACGGCTCCAAATAAAATGAAAACTCATGTTTTCGTGTGCCTCGTGTCCACAGTGAAGTGGGAAAGAAAGCCTTTTAGTTTTCAGCTCCCTCTGATTGGAATGTTCTCCAGTCCGAACTGAAACTGCCCAGACTGACTTCTTTGATCACCTTCCAGTCTATTTTACTAGATCGTGAATGGGGTTCTTTTGCGCAGTGCCTATGTTTCTAATTTCTACTCTGTTTGAGACTTTAAATCGTTACAATGTGACTATGACCAAGAGGATTGTATTTTATTTATCACCATGGTTCTCCTGTTGATGGTAACCTGTTCACTAGCATGTGTGCTGCTGCCTTTCTTGGCCAGGTCACCCTTATAAAAGAGGTTTCGATCTCAATGGGTTTTTTTTTACCTAGTTAAATAAAGTTTATTATTATTATAACACAACGGGTCAAAGAAAGAGTCAACATTAAACTAACTACAGCCATAAGTCAAAAGAGTCAGACAGCAGAGTCAAAAGCAAGGAACCAGCAACTGAACGCAAGATGGTAGCACTTCCATCGTGCTACCATTGAAAATGTGCTCGCCTTCTCTATCCTGGTCTGGTATGGTAGTGCTACCAGCCAGGACAAACAACAGCTTGGGAGGGCGGTACGTAGGGCTTCTAAAATCATTAGCTGTAGTCCATGGGTTAAAGTTCTCCGTCACCACGACGGATTTCCATCATTTGAAAAATTTAACCACAGATACGCGCATGCACAGTTTGAAGTGACTTTTATTTGTTTCAGAAGGCTTCATACCCATTCAAATTCACCACAATACACAAAATTGGACTTGCTCTTTTAAAAAATTTCTGGGGGAGATCCTCCAGACCCCCCATAATCAAGACTACACCCCACCCCCCACCACCCTTTTATGTACCTTTAGGTTCAGGTTTTGCATTCTTTTTATGCTTTGTCTCTCTCTCCTTAGAGGCTATTTAGAATAGATTTGTATCCTGTATAATGTGTTTATTGTCTTTATCGAGGAAAAAAAGAGTGTGTGCCCCCACTACGCCACATTTTAGGGAACTTTTGGTATTAATTTTTGCCAGGAAAAAATTTCAGTTGGATGAAAATTTCTTGCTTTAACCCATGCTGTAGTCTACCTTCCACAGCCTCACACTATAACACCAGGATTTCCAGGAAAGCTAGTAAGATCACCTCTGACCCCTCCCATCCAGCACACCATCTATTCAGCCTCTTACCATCAGGGAAGAGGTACAGAAGCATCACATGGAAAACATCAAGCTTTAGGGATCGTACCTATCCACAAGATGTTTGTCACCTGGACATGCACTTTATGGTCTACGTCTCTCTGCACTTTTTGCACCACTGAACCTTACTGCTGCTGTTCTCTGTAACCATGCACTTTTTGTATGTGTATTAGTGTTATATTTTTTGTTATTTATGTGCCTTTTTGGCTTCTTGTCTTGTGTATGCTGTGTTGTCATTGTGGTATGAGATATGTGAGCATAGCAAACCACATTCCTATCAGCTGTATTTTATTATATTGTTGAAACGGCTATAATAATAATAAACCGGGTGCTACTTGAATAGAACACAGTTTTTATTGTCATTGTATGGGGGGGGGGGGGTAAAGTGAAATTGGGGGTGCTCCCACAGAGCTACTGTACACAAAAAAAATAGTTTAAATATGAAATATGTACTGCATACTGTTTATTTATATATATATATATATATATATACACTCAACAGAAATATAAACGCAACACTTATGGTTTTGCTCCCATTTTGTATGAGATGAACTCAAAGATCTAAAACTTTTTCCACATACACAATATCACCATTTCCCTCAAATATTGTTCACAAACCAGTCTAAATCTGTGATAGTGAGCACTTCTCCTTTGCTGAGATAATCCATCCCACCTCACAGGTGTGCCATATCAAGATGCTGATTAGACACCATGATTAGTGCACAAGTGTGCCTTAGACTGTCCACAATAAAAGGCCACTCTGAAAGATGCAGTTTTATCACACAGCACAATGCCACAGATGTCGCAAGATTTGAGGGAGCGTGCAATTGGCATGCTGACAGCAGGAATGTCAACCAGAGCTGTTGCTCGTGTATTGAATGTTCATTTCTCTACCATAAGCCGTCTCCAAAGGCGTTTCAGAGAATTTGGCACTACATCCAACCAGCCTCACAACCGCAGACCACGTGTAACCACACCAGCCCAGGACCTCCACATCCAGCATGTTCACCTCCAAGATCGTCTGAGACCAGCCACTCGGACAGCTGCTGAAACAATCGGTGTGCATAACCAAAGAATTTCTGCACAAACTGTTAGAAACCGTCTCAGGGAAGCTCGTTTCAGAGAATTTGGCACTACATCCAACCAGCCTCACAACCGCAGACCACGTGTAACCACACCAGCCCAGGACCTCCACATCCAGCATGTTCACCTCCAAGATCGTCTGAGACCAGCCACTCGGACAGCTGCTGAAACAATCGGTGTGCATAACCAAAGAATTTCTGCACAAACTGTTAGAAACCGTCTCAGGGAAGCTCATCTGCATGCTCGCCGTCCTCATCGGGGTCTCGACCTGACTCCAGTTCGTCGTAGTAACCGATTTGAGTGGGCAAATGCTCACATTCGCTGCCGTTTGGCACGTTGGTGAGGTGTTCTCTTCACGGATGATGCGAAGGAGATGTGTTGCACTGCATGAGGCAAATGGTGGTCACACCAGATACTGACTGGTATCCCCCCCCAATAAAACAAAACTGCACCTTTCAGAGTGGCCTTTTATTGTGGGCAGTCTAAGGCACACCTGTGCACTAATCATGGTGTCTAATCAGCATCTTGATATGGCACACCTGTGAGGTGGGATGGATTATCTCAGCAAAGGAGAAGTGCTCACTATCACAGATTTAGACTGGTTTGTGAACAATATTTGAGGGAAATGGTGATATTGTGTATGTGGAAAAAGTTTTAGATCTTTGAGTTCATCTCATACAAAATGGGAGCAAAACCAAAAGTGTTGCGTTTATATTTTTGTTGAGTATATATACACATACAAGGTCTGTTAGAAAAGTATCGGACCTTTTTATTTTTTCAAAAACCTGATGGCGCAGCAAAAGCGCCTCCGTGATGAAGCCTCACAGGACATGATGTGACATGCCCACCTCTTCCACAATTTCTCGGATAGTCACACGACTGAAAAGCCACTGAAAGCCGTCTGAATCTTCCGAATGGTGGAAGAGGTGGTCATCATTTTTCGGAGTCCAGCATGTCCTGTGAGGCACTTTTGCTCCGCCATCAGCTTCGTGCAATAGGCATGAATTTCGCTGCAACTCTTTTCATGGCAAAATCTTCTGTCACAGTGGAATGTGCCGAAAAAGTGCTGATGTCCACCTCTTTCACAATTTCTCTGATAGTCACACGATGGTCCCACATCACCACAGTGTTCACTTTGGAAATGATCTGGTCATTTAAGCGTGTTGATGGCTGTCCAGAGCGCGGCGCGCTCTCCACCGTTGTGCAGACATCTTTAAACCGGTTGTACCGCTCCTTAATCTGTGTGATGCCCATAGCATCGTCACCGAAAGCCGTCTGAATAATCCGAATGGTTTCCACCTGTCGCCCAGTTTCTGGCAAAATTTGATGCAGTCGCGCTGCTCCAGTCGTTCCGCCATTTCCTTGCAAAGAAAAAATGACGAGAGACTCCACCCATCCTCACACAAAGGCTGCTTACAAGCAAATGATGCAATCGACAGGCGTGAAAAAAAATCACGCATGTGCACGAAAGTTCAAGGTTGGCTCATGCAAGCACACGTGATTCAAATCCATCAGGTTTTTGGAAAAAATAAAAAGGTCTGATACTTTTCTAACAGACCTCGTATATGTATGTATGTGTGTGTGCTTGGTTTCCGTTCAGAAGGTTCCGGGTTCAAATCCCACCCGTGCCACATTTCTCCATGTAATGTCGAGTTGCGTCAGGAAGGGCATCCGGCGTAAAACTTGTGCCAATTCAACATGCAGATCCACCTTGGATTTGCTGTGGCGACCCCGAGTGCAAACAAGGGAGCAGCCGAGGGGACTTACTATATGTGTATATGTATATGTGTGTGAAGCTAGTGCTGTTAAGATGCTAAAAGCCGGAGGAGGTACGTTGGGTTGTTTGTTGTTTGGGGGAGGGAGGGGGGTTATGGGAATAAGTGTGTCTGTATGTCTGTCCAGAAAGGTGGTGACAGTTTCCACCCGTTCTCCATTTATGAGGAGTCGGGGTTGATCCTGTCTGTTGTTCCTGAAGTCCATGATTAGTTCTTTTGTCTTATGTACGTTCAGGGTCAGGTTGTTCTTTGAGCACCAGAGCGACAGTTCCTCCACCTCGGCCCTGTACACTGTCTCGTCTCCATCGCAGATGAGTCCAACCACTGTGGTATCATCTGCATATTTTATGATGTGGTTGGTTGGGTGGGTTGGAGAGCAGTCGTACGTGTACAGAGCGTACAGGAGAGGGCTCAGAATGCAGCCTTGAGGGGAACCAGTGTGAGTGTGGAGGAGTGGTGGGGCCGAGTCTCAGACTGTGGGCGGCTCGTCAGAAAGTTTTTACTCCAGTTACAGGTGGGGAGCGGTGTGTGTAATTTCGGCAGTTTGGTGATGAGAATGTCTGGTATGATGGTGTTAAACACTGAGCATCCTCACGTAGCTCTTCTTGTTCTCCAGGTGGCTCAGCACTGTGTGGAGACTGAGGGGGTGATGGCATCCTCCGTAGACCGGTTTGCCCTGTAAGCAAACTGGTGGGTGTCGAGGGAGGGAGGGGTGCAGTCTCTGATGTGCTGGGAGACTGATCGCTCTGTACCAACTCAACTGATGAACAAAATGAAAAACAGGTGTGGCAGGGTCAAAGGTCAAGAGACAACAAAAGGTGAACAAAAACTTAAACAGACATCTGAAGTGAAGTCGAACAAAACCTGAACATAACTGAAACATAAGCAAGCAGAAGAAAAGTCACAAAACCAAAGGACAGATCCAAAACCACATAATGCAAAAATAAACACAGAACTCAAAAACAGCACAAGATGCAACAGTGGACAACTGACAGACTGAGCATCAATAAAGAGGCAGTGATAACTGACTAAAACAAAAACTAAACAACAACCAAAAACTATCTGAAGAAATAAAAGCAGAAAACCAACATGGAACTACAAAGTGAACACAGAGGAAGTATGCTAGAAAACCCACAGAGCAGACCCAGAGACATTAATGATAGGACCCACAGGACGAAGACAAGGACAAGGACTGACCACAAAGACAACAGACAGAGAACAACACCAAAAGAGACCCATACGGATGACAGACCAGGGAGAAGACACACCGGATACAAAAAGACAGAAAGGACAAACCTAGAAACATAAAGATACAAGACAGACAGGGCCGACAGACGTACACACACAAGACGACAGGGAAAGGAGGACACACACGCACACTGAAAACCACAAGAAACAAATAGGACAGAACACAAAAAGCCAACACTGTGTGGAGTTTGCATGTTCTCCCCGTGTTTGTTTCCTCCCGGTGCTCCGGCTTCCTCCCACATCCAAAGACACGCGGGTTAGATGGACTGGAAACTTTAAACTGTCCGTAGGTGTGAATGTGTTTGTCTGTCTCTGTGTGTTCATGTGACAGACTGGCGTCCTGTCCAGGGTGAACTCGCCACGCCCTCTGTCAGCTGGGATAGGCTCCACCCCCATGACCTGAACTTGCATAAGCTGTTGAAGATGAGTGAGTTCATGCGTGCTTTGCACTTCATATGGAACTACAGTTGGGTCCATAAGTATTTGGATGGCAGTTTAGTTTCTGTGATGTTGCTCGATTGCAGTGAAACAATCATAATGTTTTTCCCGTGTTGACTGTTAGCTTTAATTTGTGATGTTAGACAAAAATCCTGCATTTTCCCTTAAGAACTTACAGCCATTTGGACACACAGGACACCGTAGGTACTGGGACAAACTCAGTATCATAATTGTTTTTCATGTAAATCATCACTTTTACAAATATGGATGTCTTTGGCTTAGTTTGTATAAATCACTAAGAAATACAAGCAGCGTGGTATATCTGTCTGGAGAAGGCGCTTCTCCTAATCCGAGTGAATGTGCAACAAGGGTGCAAGTGAGGGAAGCCACCAAGACACCTGTGCCACCTCTGGATGGGTTCCAGCCGTCTGCAGCTTCAATGTCTGTTATTTTACATCGAAGGTTAAACAGCATCATGGTGGGTGAGCACAGGGAAGCATTTTCTTAAGAATGAGATATAAAATTTTAGTAGTTTGCCAGAAAGCACACGAGAGACTTGATCTTAGATTTGATCTGTGCTCTCGGAGGGAAATCCGTCTCAGCTGCACTCCACCACGAGGCTGGGACTTCTGGAGCAGTAGCCAAAAGTTGCATTATGCGTCGAAGCTTATAATAATGAGTTGGATTTCTAGAGAGCTTTTCAAGACACCCAAAGCACTTCCCTTACAAAAAGTAGTACATGCAAGTATGTTTCAAGTATACTTCCAGTTTAATTTTATATACTTATCAGTACTATTTTTTGGTAAGGGTTTACAAGTTGCATTATTATTCATTCACTTGCAGATTCTCACATTGGTGGTAGTTAGCTACTAGTGTAGCCACAGCTGCCCTGGGGTAAACTGACAGAAGCGTGGCTGCCATTCTGCACCTACAGCCCCTCCGACCGCCACCTCATTCATACACAGGCAAGGTGGGTTAAGTGTCTTGCCCAAGTACGCAACGGCAATATACATATTTTCTGACTTGATTTGAGATTTATAGTGGGTTTAGAGTTAAGCAGGTGCCTTGGTGGCTTCCCTCACATGCTCACTCAGTTTTTCCGAAGTGGCTCATCCAGAAATTTACTGTGCAGTCCCATTCATTCATTTTCTACTGCATATCCGGTTCCGGATCATAGTGGCAGCAGACTAAGCAGCTCATCCTACACTTCCCTATCCTCGGCCAAGTCCTGTATCCCTTTCTAGGTTATCCCTGCAGCATGCCCTGGGTCTTCCCCGGGGCCTCCTTCCAGCTGGCCATGCCTGGAAGACCTCCCTAGAGCGACGGTCAGGGGGCATCTTCACCCCATGCAGTACCATCCTGTTTGTACTTTGTTTATGATTGATGTAAATGAAGTCCAAGACATATTCAGTGACATGAAAAGTTACAAAAATGTTCTCTCTGTCCAACTACTTATGGTGTGAGTCCTGATGTTCCTGTTTTGTTCTGGCCCTGAGAGTCCCTGACACCCGGGACACCCGGTGCTCCTGATGGGTCTGACTGTGGAAGCACAGACAAAGCAGCAGAAGTTGAGACTAGTAATTAATTCTCCAAAGTGGTGCGTCCCTCCGTGTCAGGGGACGAGAGGGAAGAGGGGGAAAATTTGCTACAAAGCAAAGTCAGAAAAGCAATTAACTTCTCCAGCCGGGACCCTGGTGGTAAACATGTGTAGTTGTTGGTCACATTGTCTGGTTTGCTTCCTGGAGCAGTGTCCTGGTGGACGGTTCGAGACACGGACACTGAGTTTGCATTTGTATAGACTTACGTTGTGATTATTAATGACCATTTCACATTAACCTCATCATGCTAATATTCTTGACAATGGCCCAAATCACCTGAGCGATGAAGACGAAGGAGGCCCCCCCCACCCCCCAAGCCAACACTGTACCAGCTCCCCGACTGTCCCCCCAACCAGTGACCAAGATTAATGAAACCTCGGCTGTTTTTAATTAGCATGGCTGCAGTCATCAATTACATCTGCCCCGCCCCAAATACAAATATTGTTATATTTGGGGGGAAATTCTTGATTTATTTCATTGTGGTGGTCGAAGGAGTGAGATGAATGGCTTCCCATCATGGTCATTTGCGAGGATGAGGAGAAGAGAAGGCAGAGTGGAGATGGGTGCAGCGAGGGCCGGTGGCGGGGGGGTGAGCAGTTTCACAGATTCCAGAGAGGATGTGGACATTGTCCACCACGGAAAGTCAAGTCTGCAGGGAAAGACCACCCAGAACTTCTGCTGTCCCAGAACTTAATCAGTCCAGATCCCAGACCTGCCTCAGGGTCAGTTTTCCTGATTCATGTCTGAGTCACGTCTTATAGTCTGTACACATTACATGACAACCAGTGTCGTACTTTTTGGAATGTTGCAGAACAGTTTGCTGAGATCTTTGTTTATGTAATTTAAGCACTCAGACCACGATGGGGTCCTCAGGGTCACCAAAGGTCACCAGCTAAACGATATATCTGCTCTTCCTCTTAAATCTTAAATAGGTCAGACTCAGAAACCCTGTCCAGAACCCTCTCCAGGTCCTGAGGCCCGTTGGTCTTGATGCTTATCTCCGGATTCTGTTGCGTGAAGTAAATGAGTCTATGAGAGTTGAATAATGTTAAAATTGACTGAAGCTAATCAACCCAACGATCAATAAATTATTTATTTCACAATTCCCTCTGCTCTTATCAAACAAATTATTTTCACTTCCTTAAAAGTAACTAAAAACCCATTTACTAATAATTTCAAACATTTTTTGTTGCCACAATTGGGGTTGCGATAATTAATTGCTTGGCAGTCGATTTTTAAATTGGCAACTACTGTGGGGCAAAAAAGTATTTAGTCAGTCCCTGATTGTCCAAGTTATCCTGCTTAGAAAGAGAGGTCTGTAATTTTCAACATAGGTACACTTCAACTGTGAGAGACAAAATGAGAAAAAAAAATCCAGAAAATCACATTGTCGGATTTTTATAGAATTTATTTGTAAATTATGGTGGAAAATAAGTGTTTGGTCAATAACAAAAGTTCAACTCAATACTTTGTAACATAATCTTTGTTGGCAATGACAGAGGTCAAACATTTCCTGTAAGTCTTCACCAGGTTTGCACACACTGTAGCTGGTATTTTGGTGCATTCCTCCATGCAGATCTCCTCTAGAGCAGTGATGTTTTGGGGCTGTCGCTGGGCAACACAGACTTTCATCTCCCTCAACAAATTTTCTATGGGGTTGAGGTCTGGAGACTGGCTTGGCCACTCCAGGGCCTTGAAATGGTTTTTACGGAGCCACTCCTTCGTTGCCCGAGCAGTGTGTTTGGGATCATTGTCATGCTGGAAGATCCAGCCATGTTGCATCTTCAATGCTCTCACTGATGGAAGGAGGTTTTGGCTTAAAATCTCATGATACATGGCCACGTTCATTCTTCCCTTAACACGGATCAGTCGTCCTGTCCCCTTTGCAGAAAAACAGCCCCAAAGCATGATGTTTCCACCCCCATGCTTCACAGTAGATATGGTGTTCTTGGGATGCAACTCAGCATTCTTCTTCCTCCAAACACGACGAGTTGAGTTTTTACCAAAATGTTCTATTTTGGTTTCATCTGACCACATGATATTCTCCCAGTCTTATTCTGGATCATCCATATGCTCTCTGGCAAACTTCAAACAGGCCTGGACACGTACTGTCTTAAGCAGGGGGACACACCTGGCACTGCAGGATTTGAGTCCCTCTCTGTGTAGTGTGTAGCCTTTGTTACTTTGGTTCCAGCTCTCTGCAGGTCATTCATCAGGTCCCTCCGTGTAGTTCTGGGATGAGATCTTGCGTGGAGCCCCAGATCGAGGGAGATTATCAATGGTCTTGTATGTCTTCCATTTTCTTACAATTGCTCCCACAGTTGATTTATTCACACATACCTGCTTGACTATTGTAGATTCACTCTTCCCAGCCTGGTGCACATCTACAATGTTCTTCCTGGTGTCCTTCAACAGCTCTTTGATCTTGGCCGTGGTTGAGTTTGGAGTCTGAGTGTTTGAGGCTGTGGACAGGTGTCTTTTATACAATTAACGAGTTCAAACAGGTGCCATTAATACAGGTAACAGGTGGAGGACAGAAGAGCTTCTTAAAGAATAAGATACAGGTCTGTGAGAGCCAGAAATCTTGCTTGTTTGTGGGTGACCGAATACTTATTTTCCACCATAATTTACAAATAAATTCTTTAAAAATCCTATTGATTTCCTGGATTTTTTTTCCTCATTTTGTCTCTTGTAGTTGAAGTGTACCTATGATGAAAATTACAGACCTCTCTCATCTTTCTAAGTAGGAGAACTTGCACAATCAGGAGCTGACTAAATATTTTTTTGCCCCACTGTATATCTTGAAAATATAGTTTGAAAATACAACAGTGTTTTGAAAATTGATTAATCTTTTTTGAGTCCAAGTTCTAATTTCAGCTCCTGTCCAGAGTGCAGCGACCTGACCCGGAAGTGAATGACCTAAATTAAAAAATTGTGCAACTGAACTGAGGAAAATCGACCGACAGTCATAATTTATATTAAAAGCTGAAGTCGAGGCTTTAGTTAGACCATAATGTAGCAGAACATGAATGTAGTCTTTTATAACTTATATGTACCAGCCATAGTTGTTAGGTTTGTATGATCTTGAAAAGGTGTCTTTATTGTTTTCCGTGTCCCTTTAGGGCCTCCGTAGTAAACTGAATATTTTTGGGTAGTTGGCCAAATGTGACGTTTGAGGGCGTCCTCTGGGCTTTTGGGAAACACTGAGTGATATAGCTCACATTTTATGGACCAAACTAGATGTATTTGGATTTTTTGTTCTTCTTCAGACTTCGTAGATCACAGACCTGGTTCTGATCTGCAGCATTTCCTCTTGCTTGCCTCTACTGGTGGTTGGCTCTCTCTGCGGTATTGTATCACTTCCTGTTCCGGAGCACAGCGGTGTTTTTCTGTATCTGTTAGCTGTTTAATCTGCGCAGTTAGATTGATCTAGTTATCTAGATTACGATTTGTTTCCCAGTGTAATCTTTACGTGCCTTAACTAAAGCACTCATTCTGCTGAATCACCTCTAAATTATTTACACATTATTCACTTTGCGTGTTTTTAGGAATCCGCTAGCTTAGCGTAGCTACTAGCTCTTAGCCGATTTAGCATGGCGGCTTCTCCTGTCTCTCCCGCACTTTTCTGCTCTGGGTGTGAAATGTTTAGTTATTCCTCGGCCTCGTTTAGCAGTAATGGTACTTGTAATAAGTGTAGCTTATTCGTAGCTTTGGAGGCCAGGCTGGGCGAATTGGAGACTCGGCTCCGCACCGTGGAAAATTCTACAGCTAGCCAGGCCCCTGTAGTCGGTGCGGACCAAGGTAGCTTAGCCGCCGTTAGTTCCCCCCTGGCAGATCCCGAGCAGCCGGGAAAGCAGGCTGACTGGGTGACTGTGAGGAGGAAGCGTAGCCCTAAACAGAAGCCCCGTGTACACCGCCAACCCGTTCACATTTCTAACCGTTTTTCCCCACTCGACGACACACCCGCCGAGGATCAAACTCTGGTTATTGGCGACTCTGTTTTGAGAAATGTGAAGTTAGCGACACCAGCAACCATAGTCAATTGTCTTCCGGGGGCCAGAGCAGGCGACATTGAAGGAAATTTGAAACTGCTGGTTAAGGCTAAGCGTAAATTTGGTAAGATTGTAATTCACGTCGGCAGTAATGACACCCGGTTACGCCAATCGGAGGTCACTAAAATTAACATTAAATCGGTGTGTAACTTTGCAAAAACAATGTCGGACTCTGTAGTTTTCTCTGGGCCCCTCCCCAATCAGACCGGGAGTGACATGTTTAGCCGCATGTTCTCCTTGAATTGCTGGCTGTCTGAGTGGTGTCCAAAAAATGAGGTGGGCTTCATAGATAATTGGCAAAGCTTCTGGGGAAAACCTGGTCTTGTTAGGAGAGACGGCATCCATCCCACTTTGGATGGAGCAGCTCTCATTTCTAGAAATCTGGCTAATTTTCTTAAATCCTCCAAACCATGACTATCCAGGGTTGGGACCAGGAAGCAGAGTTGTAGTCTTACACACCTCTCTGCAGCTTCTCTCCCCCTGCCATCCCCTCATTACCCCATCCCCGTAGAGACGGTGCCTGCTCCCAGACTACCAATAACCAGCAAAAATCTATTTAAGCATAAAAATTCAAAAAGAAAAAATAATATAGCACCTTCTACTGCACCACAGACCAAAACAGTTAAATGTGGTCTATTAAACATTAGGTCTCTCTCTTCTAAGTCCCTGTTGGTAAATGATATAATAATTGATCAACATATTGATTTATTCTGCCTAACAGAAACCTGGTTACAGCAGGATGAATATGTTAGTTTAAATGAGTCAACACCCCCGAGTCACACTAACTGTCAGAATGCTCGTAGCACGGGCCGGGGCGGTGGATTAGCAGCAATCTTCCATTCCAGCTTATTAATTAATCAAAAACCCAGACAGAGCTTTAATTCATTTGAAAGCTTGTCTCTTAGTCTTGTCCATCCAAATTGGAAGTCCCAAAAACCAGTTTTATTTGTTATTATCTATCGTCCACCTGGTCGTTACTGTGAGTTTCTCTGTGAATTTTCAGACCTTTTGTCTGACTTAGTGCTTAGCTCAGATAAGATAATTATAGTGGGCGATTTTAACATCCACACAGATGCTGAGAATGACAGCCTCAACACTGCATTTAATCTATTATTAGACTCTATTGGCTTTGCTCAAAAAGTAAATGAGTCCACCCACCACTTTAATCATATCTTAGATCTTGTTCTGACTTATGGTATGGAAATAGAAGACTTAACAGTATTCCCTGAAAACTCCCTTCTGTCTGATCATTTTTTAATAACATTTACATTTACTCTGATGGACTACCCAGCAGTAGGGAATAAGTTTCATTACACTAGAAGTCTTTCAGAAAGCGCTGTAACTAGGTTTAAGGATATGATTCCTTCTTTATGTTCTCTAATGCCATATAACAACACAGTGCAGAGTAGCTACCTAAACTCTGTAAGGGAGATAGAGTATCTCGTCAATAGTTTTACATTCTCATTGAAGACAACTTTGGATGCTGTAGCTCCTCTGAAAAAGAGAGCTTTAAATCAGAAGTGTCTGACTCCATGGTATAACTCTCAAACTCGTAGCTTAAAGCAGATAACCCGTAAGTTGGAGAGGAAATGGCGTCTCACTAATTTAGAAGATCTTCACTTAGCCTGGAAAAAGAGTCTGTTGCTCTATAAAAAAGCCCTCCGTAAAGCTAGGACATCTTTCTACTCATCACTAATTGAAGAAAATAAGAACAACCCCAGGTTTCTTTTCAGCACTGTAGCCAGGCTGACAAAGAGTCAGAGCTCTATTGAGCTGAGTATTCCATTATCTTTAACTAGTAATGAGTTCATGACTTTCTTTGCTAACAAAATTTTAACTATTAGAGAAAAAATTACTCATAACCATCCCAAAGACGTATCGTTATCTTTGGCTGCTTTCAGTGATGCCGGTATTTGGTTAGACTCTTTCTCTCCGATTGTTCTGTCTGAGTTATTTTCATTAGTTACTTCATCCAAACCATCAACATGTTTATTAGACCCCATTCCTACCAGGCTGCTCAAGGAAGCCCTACCATTATTTAATGCTTCGATCTTAAATATGATCAATCTATCTTTGTTAGTTGGCTATGTACCACAGGCTTTTAAGGTGGCAGTAATTAAACCATTACTTAAAAAGCCATCACTTGACCCAGCTATCTTAGCTAATTATAGGCCAATCTCCAACCTTCCTTTTCTCTCAAAAATTCTTGAAAGGGTAGTTGTAAAACAGCTAACTGATCATCTGCAGAGGAATGGTCTATTTGAAGAGTTTCAGTCAGGTTTTAGAATTCATCATAGTACAGAAACAGCATTAGTGAAGGTTACAAATGATCTTCTTATGGCCTCGGACAGTGGACTCATCTCTGTGCTTGTTCTGTTAGACCTCAGTGCTGCTTTTGATACTGTTGACCATAAAATTTTATTACAGAGATTAGAGCATGCCATAGGTATTAAAGGCACTGCGCTGCGGTGGTTTGAATCATATTTGTCTAATAGATTACAATTTGTTCATGTAAATGGGGAATCTTCTTCACAGACTAAAGTTAATTATGGAGTTCCACAAGGTTCTGTGCTAGGACCAATTTTATTCACTTTATATATGCTTCCCTTAGGCAGTATTATTAGACGGTATTGCTTAAATTTTCATTGTTACGCAGATGATACCCAGCTTTATCTATCCATGAAGCCAGAGGACACACACCAATTAGCTAAACTGCAGGATTGTCTTACAGACATAAAGACATGGATGACCTCTAATTTCCTGCTTTTAAACTCAGATAAAACTGAAGTTATTGTTCTTGGCCCCACAAATCTTAGAAACATGGTGTCTAACCAGATCCTTACTCTGGATGGCATTACCCTGACCTCTAGTAATACTGTGAGAAATCTTGGAGTCATTTTTGATCAGGATATGTCATTCAAAGCGCATATTAAACAAATATGTAGGACTGCTTTTTTGCATTTACGCAATATCTCTAAAATCAGAAAGGTCTTGTCTCAGAGTGATGCTGAAAAACTAATTCATGCATTTATTTCCTCTAGGCTGGACTATTGTAATTCATTATTATCAGGTTGTCCTAAAAGTTCCCTAAAAAGCCTTCAGTTAATTCAAAATGCTGCAGCTAGAGTGCTGACGGGGACTAGAAGGAGAGAGCATATCTCACCCATATTGGCCTCTCTTCATTGGCTTCCTGTTAATTCTAGAATAGAATTTAAAATTCTTCTTCTTACTTATAAGGTTTTGAATAATCAGGTCCCATCTTATCTTAGGGACCTCGTAGTACCATATCACCCCAATAGAGCGCTTCGCTCTCAGACTGCAGGCTTACTTGTAGTTCCTAGGGTTTGTAAGAGTAGAATGGGAGGCAGAGCCTTCAGCTTTCAGGCTCCTCTCCTGTGGAACCAGCTCCCAATTCAGATCAGGGAGACAGACACCCTCTCTACTTTTAAGATTAGGCTTAAAACTTTCCTTTTTGCTAAAGCTTATAGTTAGGGCTGGATCAGGTGACCCTGAACCATCCCTTAGTTATGCTGCTATAGACGTAGACTGCTGGGGGGTTCCCATGATGCACTGAGTGTTTCTTTCTCTTTTTGCTCTGTATGCACCACTCTGCATTTAATCATTAGTGATTGATCTCTGCTCCCCTCCACAGCATGTCTTTTTCCTGGTTCTCTCCCTCAGCCCCAACCAGTCCCAGCAGAAGACTGCCCCTCCCTGAGCCTGGTTCTGCTGGAGGTTTCTTCCTGTTAAAAGGGAGTTTTTCCTTCCCACTGTAGCCAAGTGCTTGCTCACAGGGGGTCGTTTTGACCGTTGGGGTTTTACATCATTATTGTATGGCCTTGCCTTACAATATAAAGCGCCTTGGGGCAACTGTTTGTTGTGATTTGGCGCTATATAAAAAAAAAATTGATTGATTGATTGATTGTTTTGTCTTAAAATATATTTGTTATCAAATTTAATCACAAAATAAAACAATGTTGAAAGTTATTGGTAGACTTTATGGTTATTTACTGGTTGGTTAACCAAAGAATTATGAAGTAATCAGAAAATAATCTATAGGTTAATCAAAAAACAATCAACAGTTTCATCAATTCCAGCATTGTTAGTTGCAGTCGTTGTCACAGTGGCCTCACGGTTGGTGAGCAATCATCTTCTGCATCATTCTCAAAAGTTTCAAATCAATTAAACTTATAACGTTAATAAACGTTATGCATTGTTATTATTATATTATTAAGTTATATTATAACGTTATGCATCAGTTGAAGGATTTTTACTTCCTGCCACACCTTCCTCACGCTGGTGTTTTATGACAAAACCTCGATAATGCGACTGGCTGCAGGTAGAAATGTGACATGGTTCAATACAGATAGGAGGTCATCTGTATATATAAACTTCACATTTTGTTTTAACTTTGTGTGGTATTTTGTTAATGTGACTCCTCCCAGGCTGCAAGGAATATTCTGAGTGCTAAAGGACGGAGGAAGGACTGCAGCTTTGAATCTGACCTTTTGTTTTGCCCAGCAACTCTCAGATGTCATTGGTTCAGAAAGTAGAAATAGCTGTGTAGGTACATAGCCTGAACAACCACAACAAAAATGAAGACGATACATGTGTGGTTTTATGTTATTGAATTTAATATGAAATTCAAAATGGCTGTTAGCTTGATGGCCTTGGTATCCAATCAGTGTCTTCCTGTATCCAACAAAGACCTACCATGGAAATTTCAGACCAATTCCTCCAGCGGTTCTTTCGTTGCCCTATAATGCACTGAACAAGGGACTGAAAAGCTCTGAGCACAGAGGGAACACCTCTACACAGGATGCCATTAAGTCACTAAATCTTTACACAGAAAACAGTTGTTTACTGTCTCATAAATGATTCTGTTCAAAGCACCTTTATAAGAATTAATCCATAACTGTTGGTTTAAATGGTTGCACTTCTGCTTTTGGTCTTTAAAATAATCCTGCTGTCAGACTCACTGACACCACACATTTAGTGACAGTTTTAGCTGTAAAACTTGTTGCTCGTGTCAGATTGATACCTGCCTGGTCCTAATATATGAGCCGTACATCCTCACTTTGGAGTGCATGAGTTTTACGAAGGGTCACATTTCATTTTTCACACCAAAACACAAGGTGCGGGGGGGGGGTTACATTATGGTTCATGTGGAGTATTTGTGAGTTGAGTCGTATCAGCACAGGTTGTGATCAATATCCAGCAGTAAGCAGTACTGGAGTGTTTTCCCAAAATAGACTACGCAACGGTACATAGATATACTCAGTGTTAGAAAATTTTAAAGGCAACACTGTGCATCGACATAATGTGTCGGTCCATCTGGAATGAAATTGTGCGTGCATGCATGAGTGTTCCTTCTACAGCACATTCTGCTCCGTCTGGGAGTTTCAGTAACTGCGGGCTGGATTCACATCGTGTAATCCTGCTTCCAGCTCAGCGATGAGAAAGAAAAGAAGAAAATTATAATGCCGGTGAAAACGCCGTGTTCAGATTACAACTGAAAAAAATAAAAATCTTATGTCATCAGCTGCGCGTGTATGCATGCATGTGTGTGTGTTTGAGACAGAGCTGTGAAAATCTCAGAAATTTAGACCTATATTTCTGTTCAAATTGACATTCAAGAGTTATTTTCAATTTACTTCTGAATTTTGGAGAATTTTGCTCTGGTGTCTAAAAGAAAAAAAAATCCCTCTGGATGGAGTTTCACTAAACTTTGTGGGAGTATTACTTTGGTTAGTATCTCTAGATGATTAACTTTTGGAACAGATAGGCCAAAGGTCACGGTCAAGCAAAACATAGCCCCCAAAACACGTTTGCCATCGTATTTCTGCTGCCTGCCAGTGTGGCTCAAACGTTCTGATCACTAAAATATTTGTTATCGGTGACTTCACCATGAAGTCACATCAAAGTACAGAACACCGGGACCCACTTTGAAATCTGAAAATCTTCTGGGGCCGAAACCTTTCAACACAGTTTTGATCGACCCAAGTCCAAGATGACGTATTTAAGTTTGCATTTCAAACATGTTCAGCTCAGTCAGATAAATGGAAACATGACACGGTTTAAATCCCACGGTTTTGTTTTATTGTTCATGATTCAATTAAAATATAATCACATACTTGTAAATTATTTTAAACATTATTTCAAAATTAAAAATCAATCAGGGCATTTTAATAATTTTCATGGGCTGAGCTGCAGTACCTGGCTGCAGCCCACACTTATTCACTTTATACATGCTTCCCTTAGGCAGTATTATTAGACGGCATTGCTTAAATTTTCATTGTTACGCAGATGATACCCAGCTTTATCTATCCATGAAGCCAGAGGACACACACCAATTAGCTAAACTGCAGGATTGTCTTACAGACATAAAGACATGGATGACCTCTAATTTCCTGCTTTTAAACTCAGATAAAACTGAAGTTATTGTACTTGGCCCCACAAATCTTAGAAACATGGTGTCTAACCAGATCCTTACTCTGGATGGCATTACCCTGACCTCTAGTAATACTGTGAGAAATCTTGGAGTCATTTTTGATCAGGATATGTCATTCAAAGCGCATATTAAACAAATATGTAGGACTGCTTTTTTGCATTTACGCAATATCTCTAAAATCAGAAAGGTCTTGTCTCAGAGTGATGCTGAAAAACTAATTCATGCATTTATTTCCTCTAGGCTGGACTATTGTAATTCATTATTATCAGGTTGTCCTAAAAGTTCCCTAAAAAGCCTTCAGTTAATTCAAAATGCTGCAGCTAGAGTACTGACGGGGACTAGAAGGAGAGAGCATATCTCACCCATATTGGCCTCTCTTCATTGGCTTCCTGTTAATTCTAGAATAGAATTAAAAATTCTTCTTCTTACTTATAAGGTTTTGAATAATCAGGTCCCATCGTGTCGTGTGTTACCTGTGCTGCTCCACAGCCTGTCCAGTGGATTTTTATTTAGCGCTGTTGTCGTGCGTTACCTGTGCTGCTCCACAGCCTGTCTAGTGGATTTTTATTTTGTTTTAGCACTGTTGTCGTGCGTTGCCTGTGCTGCTCCACAGCCTGTCCAGTGGATTTTTATTTTTATTTTATTTTATTTTTTAGCACTGTTGTCGTGCGTTACCTGTGCTGCTCCACAGCCTGCCCAGTGGATTTTGATTTAGCACTGTTGTCGTGCGTTACCTGTGCTGCTCCACAGCCTGTCCAGTGGATTTTTATTTTGTTTTAGCACTGTTGTCGTGCGTTGCCTGTGCTGCTCCACAGCCTGTCCAGTGGATTTTTATTTTATTTTAGCACTGTTGTCGTGCGTTACCTGTGCTGCTCCACAGCCTGTCCAGTGTATTTTTTAGCACTGTTGTCGTGCATTACCTGTGCTGCTCCACAGCCTGTCTAGTGGATTTTTATTTTATTTTAGCACTGTTGTCGTGCGTTACCTGTGCTGCTCCACAGCCTGTCTAGTGTCGGATTCCCTGTTTGGGAATCCGCTAGCTTAGCGTAGCTACTAGCTCTTAGCCGTTTTAGCATGGCGGCTTCTCCTGTCTCTCCCGTACTTTTCTGCTCTGGGTGTGAAATGTTTAGTTATTCCTCGGCCTCTTTTAGCAGTAACGGTACTTGTAATAAGTGCAGCTTATTCGTAGCTTTGGAGGCCAGGCTGGGCGAATTGGAGGCTCGGCTCCGCACCGTGGAAAATTCTACAGCTAGCCAGGCCCCTGTGGTCGGTGCGGACCAGGGTGGCTTGGCCGCCGTTGGTTCCCCCCTGGCAGACCCCGTGCAGTCGGGAAGGCAGGCTGACTGGGTGACTGTGAGGAGGAAGCGTAGCCCTAAACAGAAGCCCCGTGTACACCGTCAACCCGTTCACATCTCTAACCGTTTTTCCCCACTCGACGATACACTCGCCGAGGATCAAACTCTGGTTATTGGCGACTCTGTTTTGAGAAATGTGAAGTTAGCGACACCAGCAACCATTGTCAATTGTCTTCCGGTGGCCAGAGCAGGCGACATCGAAGGACATTTGAAATTGCTGGCTAAGGCTAAGCGTAAATTTGGTAAGATTGTAATTCACGTCGGCAGTAATGACACTCGGTTACGCCAATCGGAGGTCACTAAAATTAACATTGAATCGGTGTGTAACTTTGCAAAAACAATGTCGGACTCTGTTGTTTTCTCTGGGCCCCTCCCCAATCAGACCGGGAGTGACATGTTTAGCCGCATGTTCTCCTTGAATTGCTGGCTGTCTGAGTGGTGTCCAAAAAATGAGGTGGGCTTCATTGATAATTGGCAAAGCTTCTGGGGAAAACCTGGTCTTGTTAGGAGAGACGGCATCCATCCCACTTTAGAGGGAGCAGCTCTCATTTCTAGAAATCTGGCCAATTTTTTGGGATCCTCCAAACTGTGACTGTCTAGCGTTGGGACCAGGAGGCAGAGCTGTGGTCTTATACACCTCTCTGCAGCTTCTCTCCCCCTGCCATCCCCCTATTACCCCATCCCCGTAGAGACGGTGCCTGCTCCCAGACCACCAATAACTAGCAAAAATCTATTTAAGCATAAAAATTCAAAAAGAAAAAATAATATAGCACCTTCAATTGCACCACAGACTAAAACAGTTAAATGTGGTCTATTAAACATTAGGTCTCTTTCTTCTAAGTCCCTGTTGGTAAATGATATAATAATTGATCAACGTATTGATTTATTCTGCCTAACAGAAACTTGGTTACAGCAGGATGAATATGTTAGTTTAAATGAGTCAACACCCCCGAGTCACACTAACTGTCAGAATGCTCGTAGCACGGGCCGGGGCGGAGGATTAGCAGCAATCTTCCATTCCAGCTTATTAATTAATCAAAAACCTAGACAGAGCTTTAATTCATTTGAAAGCTTGTCTCTTAGTCTTGTCCATCCAAATTGGAAGTCCCAAAAACCAGTTTTATTTGTTATTATCTATCGTCCACCTGGTCGTTACTGTGAGTTTCTCTGTGAATTTTCAGACCTTTTGTCTGACTTAGTGCTTAGCTCAGATAAGATAATTATAGTGGGCGATTTTAACATCCACACAGATGCTGAGAATGACAGCCTCAACACTGCATTTAATCTATTATTAGACTCTATCGGCTTTGCTCAAAAAGTAAATGAGTCCACCCACCACTTTAATCATATTTTAGATCTTGTTCTGACTTATGGTATGGAAATAGAAGACTTAACAGTATTCCCTGAAAACTCCCTTTTGTCTGATCATTTTTTAATAACATTTACATTTACCCTGATGGACTACCCTGCAGTGGGGAATAAGTTTCATTACACTAGAAGTCTTTCAGAAAGCGCTGTAACTAGGTTTAAGGATATGATTCCTTCTTTATGTTCTCTAATGTCATATACCAACACAGAGCAGAGTAGCTACCTAAACTCTGTAAGGGAGTTAGAGTATCTTGTCAATAGTTTTACATCCTCATTGAAGACAACTTTGGATGCTGTAGCTCCTCTGAAAAAGAGAGCTTTAAATCAGAAGTGTCTGACTCCGTGGTATAACTCACAAACTCGTAGCTTAAAGCTGATAACCCGTAAGTTGGAGAGGAAATGGCGTCTCACTAATTTAGAAGATCTTCACTTAGCCTGGAAAAAGAGTTTGTTGCTCTATAAGAAAGCCCTTCGTGAAGCTAGGACATCTTTCTACTCATCACTAATTGAAGAAAATAAGAACAACCCCAGGTTTCTTTTCAGCACTGTAGCCAGGCTGACAAAGAGTCAGAGCTCTATTGAGCTGAGTATTCCATTAACTTTAACTAGTAATGACTTCATGACTTTCTTTGCTAACAAAATTTTGACTATTAGAGAAAAAATTACTCATAACCATCCCAAAGATGTATCGTTATCTTTGGCTGCTTTCAGTGATGCCGGTATTTGGTTAGACTCTTTCTCTCCGATTGTTCTGTCTGAGTTATTTTCATTAGTTACTTCATCCAAACCATCAACATGCTTATTAGACCCCATTCCTGCCAGGCTGCTCAAGGAAGTCCTACCATTATTTAATGCTTCAATCTTAAATATGATCAATCTATCTTTGTTAGTTGGTTATGTACCACAGGCCTTTAAGGTGGCAGTAATTAAACCATTACTTAAAAAGCCATCACTTGACCCAGCTATCTTAGCTAATTATAGGCCAATCTCCAACCTTCCTTTTCTCTCAAAGATTCTTGAGAGGGTAGTTGTAAAACAGCTAACTGATCACCTGCAGAGGAATGGTCTATTTGAAGAGTTTCAGTCAGGTTTTAGAATTCATCATAGTACAGAAACAGCATTAGTGAAGGTTACAAATGATCTTCTTATGGCTTCGGACAGTGGACTTATCTCTGTGCTTGTTCTGTTGGACCTCAGTGCTGCTTTTGATACTGTTGACCATAAAATTTTATTACAGAGATTAGAGCATGTCATAGGTATTAAAGGCATTGCGCTGCGGTGGTTTGAATCATATTTGTCTAATAGATTACAGTTTGTTCATGTAAATGGGGAATCTTCTTCACAGACTAAAGTTAATTATGGAGTTCCACAAGGTTCTGTGCTAGGACCAATTTTATTCACTTTATACATGCTTCCCTTGGGCAGTATTATTAGACGGTATTGCTTAAATTTTCATTGTTACGCAGATGATACCCAGCTTTATCTATCCATGAAGCCAGAGGATACGCACCAATTAGCTAAACTGCAGGATTGTCTTACAGACATAAAGACATGGATGACCTCTAATTTCCTGCTTTTAAACTCAGATAAAACTGAAGTTATTGTACTTGGCCCCACAAATCTTAGAAGCATGGTGTCTAACCAGATCGTTACTCTGGATGGCATTTCCCTGATCTCTAGTAATACTGTGAGAAATCTTGGAGTTATTTTTGATCAGGATATGTCATTCAAAGCGCATATTAAACAAATATGTAGGACTGCCTTTTTGCATTTACGCAATATCTCTAAAATCAGAAAGGTCTTGTCTCAGAGTGATGCTGAAAAACTAATTCATGCATTTATTTCCTCTAGGCTGGACTATTGTAATTCATTATTATCAGGTTGTCCTAAAAGTTCCCTAAAAAGCCTTCAGTTGGTTCAGAATGCTGCAGCTAGAGTACTGACGGGGACTAGCAGGAGAGAGCATATCTCACCCGTGTTGGCCTCCCTTCATTGGCTTCCTGTTAATGCTAGAATAGAATTTAAAATTCTTCTTCTTACTTATAAGGTTTTGAATAATCAGGTCCCATCTTATCTTAGGGACCTCGTAGTACCATATTACCCCATTAGAGCGCTTCGCTGTCAGACTGCGGGCTTACTTGTAGTTCCTAGGGTTTGTAAGAGTAGAATGGGAGGCAGAGCCTTCAGCTTTCAGGCTCCTCTCCTGTGGAACCAGCTCCCAATTCAGATCAGGGAGACAGACACCCTCTCTACTTTTAAGATTAGGCTTAAAACTTTCCTTTTTGCTAAAGCTTATAGTTAGGGCTGGATCGGGTGACCCTGGACCATCCCTTGGTTATGTTGTTTTAGACGTAGACTGTGTTTCATAATTATTGTATGGCCTTGCCTTGCAATGTGGAGCGCCTTGGGGCAACTGTTTGTTGTGATTTGGCGCTATACAAGAAAAAAGTTGATTGATTGATTGATTGATCTTATCTTAGGGACCTCATAGTACCATATCACCCCAATAGAGCGCTTCGCTCTCAGACTGCAGGCTTACTTGTAGTTCCTAGGGTTTGTAAGAGTAGAATGGGAGGCAGAGCCTTCAGCTTTCAGGCTCCTCTCCTGTGGAACCAGCTCCCAATTCAGATCAGGGAGACAGACACCCTCTCTACTTTTAAGATTAGGCTTAAAACTTTCCTTTTTGCTAAAGCTTATAGTTAGGGCTGGATCAGGTGACCCTGAACCATCCCTTAGTTATGCTGCTATAGACTTAGACTGCTGGGGGTTCCCATGATGCACTGTTTCTTTCTCTTTTTGCTCTGTATGCACCACTCTGCATTTAATCATTAGTGATCGATCTCTGCCCCCCTCCACAGCATGTCTTTTTCCTGGTTCCCTCCCTCAGCCCCAACCAGTCCCAGCAGAAGACTGCCCCTCCCTGAGCATGGTTCTGCTGGAGGTTTCTTCCTGTTAAAAGGGAGTTTTTCCTTCCCACTGTAGCCAAGTGCTTGCTCACAGGGGGTCGTTTTGACCGTTGGGGTTTTACATAATTATTGTATGGCCTTGCCTTACAATATAAAGCGCCTTGGGGCAACTGTTTGTTGTGATTTGGCGCTATATAAAAAAATTGATTGATTGATTGATTGATTGACTTTGATCACCAAGTGGTTTGTTATAATTGGGTGTCTTTGGATCTGCCGCTGACTGTCTGCTCCCTCAGTAAGTGCTCATGATTCATAATATATACACACGTCTCAGTATGCAGAGTGCACAGGGTTCACATTATCAGTCTGAAGGCTTTTTTTTTTTTCCTCTTAGATTACATGTCCTCTCGGGCTGTTGCTGAGTGTAGACATGCTTTTTTACTTTTACATTTCTGTCATAGCGCTACAAAGAAAAATACACTTTTATTCAAATTATTTCTTTAAAAAAAACCAGTGGGCTTGTTCCTGAACGATTAGGTTGGTGCAGTTCTTCACATTTATTAATATCTGACAAGGTTGTGTCGCAGTAATAATGCGAATAAGCTGCTGCATCACTTGTGGATGTGCACGGCTCATTTCTGTGGTTTGAGGTGGGGGGGGGGGCATGCAGCTTACACACACACACACACACACAGATTTTCTACCTCCACTGCCACGGCCATCGCCTGCCCGCTGACTCTAGAGTGGGGAAACATCGTGAATATTTTATGAAGCTTGGGAACCCCCACCTCTGTCTTCCCCACCCAGCAAAGCATCGGCGGTGTGCGCGCTCACACACATGAACCCCGGCAGAAAAGCAGAAATAATGTTTTAAATGCAATCATTGTCAGGCCCAAACAATGTCATTTATCAAGGGAGCGTTTGGGACTGTATAATAAGTTTCACATTATTAATACAATTTTTCATCCTCTGTCAAGCCGATCTGATTTATGGCACGCGTGTGATCTAAGGTGATCATTGAATTACACTTCCAGTAATAAGAGAGAGAATGGACCTGGTCTTTTACTTCTGCCCACTGGAGCACACACACACACACACACACACACACACACACACACACACACACACACACACACACACACACACACAATGCTGTGCAAACACCCTCCAGTTCTAATGTAAAGTAATTCCACACAACATACAACAATAGTCACAGCCGCGCTGCCTGCGTTCTAACTTTTACCGGTCAGGCCACAAAGCCAATATGCTAAATATTTGAGACTTAATCCAATAAACCCAATTTCAGTGACAGAGAGAGGACAAAATTCAACGTAGGCCCGTGTTAATTAGATAAGGGACAAAACTCATTATTCTAGGATAATATGGAGTAAATACGAGTGGCGTGTTCGGGGCCACGCGTGGTTACAGGGCCAGATGATTTATGGCGAGATGCTCTTTGATGTATAGACTGTACTTTTTATTAAGTGGCTGTTGTGACAATCACCCGCTCAGTCAGTTCCTTCAGTGTCTATTCGAAATCCATACCATTTTTTATTTTTTCCCATTTCATTTATATAGCGCCAAATCACAACAGAGCTGCCTCAAGGCGCTTCACACAAGTAAGGTCTAACCTTACTAACCGCCAGAGCAGCAGTGGTAAGGTAAAACTCCCTCTGAGGAAGAAACCTCAAGCAGACCAGACTTAAAGGGGTGACCCTCTGCTTGGGCCATGATACAGACATAAATTACAGAACAATTCACAAAAATTTCACAAAACGGCATCCGGGTGCTGTGCCTCCAGATGGGAGGGAAAGAAGAATGCTGGCGTTTGCGTTCCATGGCCGCCAACTCCACGGCTGATAGTCAGTCTATGAAATGATGAAGACCAGGAAATGGACAAGTGGAGAGGATTATTTAGAGAAAGAAGTAGCAGTTTGAAATAGAACCTAAGGCCTGTTGGTGGCGTCTACATAAGTCTATGAGTCTAACTGGATGAGATGCTGGTACCCATTTACAGTTGGGTGGACTGAGACAATGTAGATTAAGTGTTTTGTCAAAGAAAGATAGATAGTGTCATGACCAGGAATCAAATCAAGGTCTCCATATTGGAAGCCCTGCTCCTTTTCCCACTGAGCTACCTGCTCGTTGTTGATAAAACCAGATGATGATGACTGTAGCCTGTATTTACGCTGGACAAACCCTCCATGATGTCATCCTGTTTCCTGAATTCCGAACTTGAAGCTCAAATCAGGGTGTCTCTAAATTTTGCCTGACTCCACCCATCTCCTGGTTAACCTAGAAACTGGTGAAGAAGTGGAGCGTGGGCAAGACTGGTGGGACGATTGAAGCGAGGACAGACCTGACTCTGTCACTCAAACTGACCACACCCCTAATTATTCATAACTTTGTTGTAGCATAAACTGATAAAACTTCCCCCAATACAGTTATCCTGAGCAGGGAAATTACATACAGAGACCAAAACTGTAAATATTTTAACATGGACTTCTGCAGGTCACTTTTGGAGCCAGCCTCAAGTGGCCATTTAAGGAACTTCACACTGGCTCTGTTTTTCAGCATCGGAGGTTGGAACTGGATAATGACAGATTCCCGTCATAAACATTTGCATCCAGCATGAACTCGTATTTGCACGATTAGCAATCTCGCTCGTGTTTTATTACATTAGCTCGTCGTCAAGGGCTTGGCGATTGGCGTCATACATCATCCTGTTTGATTTCTGTCTGCCGTGAATTTGGGGGCGGTGCTAATTGAATTGCAGGAGTCTGGTCCCGGTTAAAGATGGTAAATAGCGGAACAGACTCGGAGCCTGACTCTCAGCCCCACAGGCTTCGGAAATGCCAACTCTCCTCAGAGTTGCCACAATTTATGAAACATTTTCTCTGTATTCTTAAAAGATAATTAGGTTTATCACACACCCCCCACACATACACCCCTTGTTTTTTTCCTTCTCTCTCTCAGCGTTCCCCTCCTTCCCTTTTGTGTACCTGTGAGCTCACAATCGCAGTATAAAAGCATAAATATTTCTGCAGCGCGGCCGTGCTGGCAGGTGAGCCTAATGAAATTCTAAGAGTGTAATTTGATTTACGAGGTGCTAATGTGGCCTGATATTAGAGAGAAAAAGCTCTGATACGGCTGCCTTGTGCTGTATTTAAGGCCTATCAGAAGCCTGATAAAGAGCATCCTGTCCGCAGCACCGCGCCTGAGTTATTGTTGCAGATATTCATATTGATAGTAATTCTTCCCGACGCAATTTAGTGCCAGCGATTTATAAATTTGGAGATAATAGTTAATTTTCACAGCTGCTCAGATTGTGACGCATTAAATCCGAGAATTAAAGAAAAGAAGAAGAAGTTTGAGGTTTGAAACATTTGGTCACTTTTGAGGCTTTGAGATAAGAACTTTGATCCGACCACCAGTGATGGATCCAGTGGGGGGGCAATCCTCCCCAGCAGCAAAAAAAAAAAAAAAAAAAAAGATACAAAGAAAAAAATGCATGAAAAAAAAGACAAAAAGCTGAACATGTCTCACGGTGTTCAACAATATGACATAATTTTGACACTGTGCAGGATAAACGTCTCTGATCTGCACGACACAATTACGAGGTCTATTACGAGATCGACGTTATTATTTTTTTCAAAAACCATATGGATTTGAATCACGTGTGATTACATCAGACATGCTTGAGCCCTCGTGGGCATGCGAGAGTTTTTTCACGCCTGTCGGTTACGTCATTCGCCTGTGGGCAGTCTTTGAGTGAGGAGTCGCCCACCCTCTCGTCGATTTTTTCATTGTTTAGGAATGGCTCAGAGACTGCTGCTTTGTTTAATCAAAAATTTTTCAAAACTGTAAGGCACAACTGAGTGGACACCATTCGATAAATTCAGCTGGTTTTCGGTAAAAATTTTAACGGCTGATGAGAGATTTTGGTCTGGTAGTGTCGCTTTAAGGACAGTCCACGGCGCCTGACGGTGATCTGCGCTTCGAGGCGGCAGCGTCTCACCGTTTCAAGTTGAAAACTTCCACATTTCAGGCTCTGTTGACCCAGTAAGTCGTCAGAGAACAGAGAACTTTCAGAAGAAGTCGGCATGAGGAGTTTATTCGGACATTCCATTGTTAACGGACATTTTGTAATGAAAGAACATGCGGGCAGAGTCGCATGTCGGGCTGGACCCGACCGCGGGGGGTCGCGACAGGAAAAACACCTCCGTTGGAAACCTTAACGGACAAGTTGGAACATGCCCAAGCTGTTAAACAATTTCTCAGTTACTCACTTGTTTAAAGCCATCAAAAGCCGCCTGAATTTTACAAATGGTTTTCAACACGGAGGTGTTTTTCCTGTCGCGGCGCACACAGATTTGCCGAGTCGTCACGGAAATGACTCTGCGAATTTGCGCGCACGTCTTTCATTACAAAATGTCCTTAAACAGTGGAATGTCCGCATAAAGTCCTCATGCCGGCCTCTTCTGAATCTTCTCTGTTCTCTCACGACGTCCTGGGTGAATTAAGCCTTAAATTAGGATGTTTTCAGGTCGAAACAGGCCGACGACGGCGCCTGGAAGCGCTGTGCGACGTCCAGCTCTGTGGGAAGTCCTTACACCGACAGAAACACCCCATAATCTCTCATCAGCCGTTAAACTTTTCACCGAAAACCATCTTAATTTCTCGAATAGTGTCCACTCGGATATTCCTCACAGGTGCAGAAAAAATTTTGATAAAGCAACGCGTGCCGTCTCGAGCAGTGTGTGAAACAAAGGAATTCAGCCGAGAGGGCGGGACCACATCTCACTCAAGGCCTGCCCACAGGGAAATGACGTCACCGACACGCGAGAAAAAACTCACGCATGCGCACGAGGGTTCAAGCATGATTGGTGTAATCGCACGTCATTCAAATCCATATAGTTAAAAAAAAAATAAATAAAAGGGTCGGTTTATTATCTAATAGACCTCGTATATGGGATGTTTCAAAAATATCTGATATCGTTTGAGATGTAAATATCAGATAACGACACAGGCTTAATGTAGAGTACCATAAGTTTTATTCTTCAAAATTTGAATGAGAAATTGAAAGATTTGTGGATTTCATGAAGGATTTTCAGTCTGTGCACTGCCTGTGACACGGCGCACAGACCGCCGTCCTCTTCCAACGTTTTCTGCCAAATCTGCATTTTTAGTGAATTCTCTCACAAATGTACGCAGCACAGTTCTTGTTCGACACACAAAACACCTTTTCTCTTCCAGTGAATGGCATTTCTATAGAAAAAAAAACATAAAACGCACATTTTGACAGCATGTGCAGAAGCCATTCAAAATTCTGAGATCATTTGAATAAAAATTGGTTATTAGATTACAAAAAGATTTCAGTTTTTCTGTAACATCCTGTAGATTAAAATGTTTTTGGAGATTCATGGACGATCTGTCAAAAATTAACTGATGATTGCGAAAGATGTGGTTTACAATAATAATAATAATAATAAACAAAGAATATTTTACTTTGTAAGTTGGTTTTTATGATCATATTCATGATGGACAGAGCTGCTTACTACTAGTATGTATATATATATATGTATATATATATATATATCAGTGACAATATTATGCTGTCATTACAGAACACCCCCCCCCCCCACACACACACACCACCATCACCAAAATGTTTTGATTTTCTGGATCCCCCCTCCTGCCGACCAGGTCTCTGCGGGGGTTCCCAGTTCTGCAGGAACCTTTTCCAGGTTCTCCGTTTGCAGTTTGTCCCTGAAACATTTTGACGAGCAGCACGACGTTCTTAAAAACTCTTATTATACTTTTAATTTAACTCGAAGCATCACCACACGTGGAGCAGACGAGAGGCTGGTGGGCGTGTCGCTCCCGTGCAAAAAAAAGGTTTCAGAAATTTAGAAGTGTGAGCGTGTGGCGTGTGCGCGTGTGGCGAGTTGAGGCGCCCCGTTGGTTTTGTGTGTTTGGAACTGTTGAGCTATGGCTCATAATAAAAACAGGCAATAAGAGGGCCTCCACAGAGGGACCCGGCCTTTGCGCCTCCCTGCTCTCCACCTCCTCCTTCCTCGCCACCTCCTTCTCTCCGTCGCCTCTCCCCACCTCCTACGTTATGGTCTGAATAACAGCGCAACAATATTAAGATAACATTTCCTGATTGTTTGTCAGGCAGGAGGCTCCTTCATCCCGCTTTCATCATGTCCACTGTGTTCATTAAATTGACAATTTGTATTTTTCCCTGCAGCGGGAGGAGCAGGAGCCCGTCTTTGATTATTTATTTCATTATCTTTTTCCTCCTCCCCCCCGGGACTGAAGGTAAACATAAATCAGCGGTAGCATGTCCGTGGTGTCCTGCTGTTTATATTGCGATCATATGCAGCAGGAGTCGTCTCCGAGGAGGTTCGTCTCCAGTCCGCCACAGACGTGCGCGTCCTCTTCGTGGAGGTTTTACTCCTCGTTTTGTCTGACATGCTGGTTGGACCGCGGCTGCAACCAGACAGATATTTCACTTTAAAATGCCCCTCTGTTGGAATAATTCTTGGACCGGCTCCGATGAGGTTTTATTTTATTTTGTTGTTCACAACCATGGGGGGTGCTGGGGGGCATTAAAACAGGATCCTGTTCATCCTTCACACGCCGTGTCGCCATGATAACATGTCAGCGCTGAAAACACATGATCTCTGGACCAAAATCTTGTACAAGTTACCATCTGAGTGCTCTATGACTCTCCTGTGACCCTTTTGACCTCCATGACCCTTGTGCCCTAGTTCAAAGTAAGTTGCTGTAATAACTTGTCAACCTTTCCAGCTGTCACTTCACATCAAATAAACATGCTCTTTGAACCAAAATCTTGAACAAGTTCACACATGAGTGATCTGGTGACCTTGTGACCTCTGTGTCCCTGTGACCTAGTCCAACATAAGTCATGGCCATAATGTTATCATAGCAATAACTCGTCAGTGCTTCCAGTTATCACTTTCTTATTGAATACATGTGCTGTCTGGACCTGATGAGTTTGAACGTGTGCACTCTGACCTTTTACAAGTAGGCTACAGTCAATATCCCATCACGCCTATAACTCATTGACCCTTTCAGAAATCACTTTCATACTGGACCAAAATGTTGAACAACTGTGCATGTGAGTCACCTGTGACCCTTGTGAGCTCATTAAAAGTTAATCACAGTCATAACCTTGTAACCGCAATAACTCATGGATGCTTCAAGGTGTCATTATAATATTTTATACATGTGGTCGACCTCTGTGACCCTGGCGACCTACAGGATCTTGGAAGACCTCTGTGACCCTGGTATCCTACAGGATCTTGGAGGACCTCTGTGACCCTGGTGACCTGCAGGACCTTGGAGGACCTCTGTGACCCTGGTGACCTACAGGATCTTGGAAGACCTCTGCGACCCTGGTGACCTGCAGGATCTTGGAGGATCCTCTGTGACCCTAGTGACCTGCAGGATCTTGGAGGACCTCTGTGACCCTGGTTACCTACAGGATCTTGGAAGACCTCTGTGACCCTGGTGACCTACAGGATCTTGGAAGACCTCTGTGACCCTGGTGATCTGCAGGATCTTGGAGGATCCTCTGTGACACTGGTGTCCTGCAGGATCTTGGAGGACCTCTGTGACCCTGGTGTCCTACAGGATCTTGGAAGACCTCTGTGACCCTGGTGACCTACAGGATCTTGGAAGACCTCTGTGACCCTGGTGACCTGCAGGATCTTGGAGGATCCTCTGTGACCCTAGTGACCTGCAGGATCTTGGAGGACCTCTGTGACCCTGGTTACCTACAGGATCTTGGAAGACCTCTGTGACCCTGGTGACCTACAGGATCTTGGAAGACCTCTGTGACCCTGGTGATCTGCAGGATCTTGGAGGATCCTCTGTGACACTGGTGTCCTGCAGGATCTTGGAGGACCTCTGTGACCCTGGTGTCCTACAGGATCTTGGAAGACCTCTGTGACCCTGGTGACCTACAGGATCTTGGAAGACCTCTGTGACCCTGGTGACCTGCAGGATCTTGGAGGATCCTCTGTGACACTGGTGTCCTGCAGGATCTTGGAGGACCTCTGTGACCCTGGTGTCCTACAGGATCTTGGAGGACCTCTGTGACCCTGGTGACCTACATAAGTCAGCCACAGTCAAAACCTTGATTCCACTGTAGCACGTGCACTAAATGGAGTCATGCGTTCGTACTTGTGCTTAATTGTAAGACTTTCCACAGATGTATGCCGACTGTTTTGTGCACAGGTTGTCCTGTCGTGTCATGGCTGCAGGCGCGGCACTTGATCTGTGTGTTTCTGAAGTCCAGTGGTGATTGTCTTTGTTCATTTGAATGCCCCCCCCCCCCACACACACACACACCACATTGTCTACATTCTGCTCAGCTCTGAGAGTGATGATGTTGCCCGGTTCGATTTCTTCGCCTGGGAACAAGCCTGTCATCAGGGTGACATTGCGCACACGCAAATGAAAAATAACGAAGCCCTGCGTCTCTGCTTAGGAAACAGTTGTCCCAGAAATTTAATCTTTTCCTCATTTTTTAGCCAACACCCTGCTGTAATCAAGTTTGAATTGACTGCCATTGAAGGAAGAGCCGGTGCTCAGACACATGCAGAGGTCCAAACCCAGTCAGACACCATTTAAGCCTCGCTCAGTCTTCCGCCCAATATCTCGGAGAGCTCGGGGCCAAATGATTTAATCTTCATTCAGCTAATTTAGTCTGGATTTAAGCTGCCGGGTTATCTAAGTGTAGAGTGATGGAGTCTGAAAACAGGATGAGAGCGAAAGGGGGAGGAGGGGAAAACGGAAGGAAAGAGGAAACGGAGCGAGAGAGCTAGAGATAGAGAGAGAGAGAGAGAGAGAGAGAGCAGAGGGAGGGAAGGAGGCTGAAGATGATGATCCATCCTGACCCTAGTGAATGCTGTCATGTTCCTCCCTCTAGGTAATCTCTCTCACTCACTCGCTATTTTGCATGTGAAAATGCTCTCCTGACAGTTGCACATCAGATAAATTTTCCCTCATTTTTTTTTCACTCCCCCTTTTTTCTCCCTTCGCCAAATAAACAACAGTCTTCACTTTGAAGTTGTCTGTGTCAGTTTGGCTCCAGGCAAGAGTCGGCCTCTCTCTGTCTCTGTCTCTCTCTCTCTCTCTCTGTCTCTCTCTATCTCTCAGTCTGTCTTTGTTATGAGCGTCGACCGACCGCATCCTTGTCGACTGTCCAACGCAGCGTGCAAACTGAAGACGGGATCCTTCGCCGTCCACAAGAAAGCAGACATAATGAATCCAGGCACTTACAAACTAAAATCTGTGTTTTTAACTGGTGATTAATTAGCCAGAAGCTCTGCAGACTGACATCAAACTCATCGTGTGGTGTTGGGGGGGTCGCTTCAGCTCCAAGCGATGATTCTGTGAGTTGAAGTCATCTTATTTCCTTATTTGCCGCCTCCGCAAAGTGGCTTTGTGATGTAATAAAGGGTTTTGCCTTTGAGAAGCGATTTCAGGTCGAGTTTGATCTTAATCATAAAACTTCCTTTTCTTCCACTGTACGTACAGATTACACACACTTCAATAATATGAGTTTTTTTCTCAACAGACTCCACCTTGCCACTTGGGGGCGGTAGTGAGTGTGTGGCAGTGAGTCTGTTAAAGGTGCACTTCCGCCTCCTGCGGGATTAGTTTCACAGAGTGGAGTCAGACGTTGTGGCGGAGGAACAGAATCACAGACACAAATAAACCACAGTCACCTGTAGTTTTTTTTCACAGTACCTGGTCCTTTGAATAAACCTGTTCTTTTTCTAATTTGCGCTCTGGACATAATCTCTTTCATTTGGTTAACTTTTATGTTTCCTTTCTTTTCTTCTCCAGACCTTTTCAGTCTGCGTGTGGTTTATATTTGCACTGAAAGGTTGCACCTTCAGTGGATTAGTGGTTAGCACTGTTGCCTCACAGCGAGAAGGTCGTGGGTTCAATTCCCGTGGCCTTTCTGTGTGGAGTTTGCATGTTCTCCCCGTGTTTGCGTGGGTTTCCTCCGGGTACTCCGGTTTCCTCCCACATCCAAAGACATGCGGGTTAGGTGTATTGGAATCTTTAAATTGTCCGTAGGTGTGTGTGGGTGTGTTTGTGTTTGTTTGTCTGTTTGTGGCCCTGTGACAGACTGGCGTCCTGTCCTGGGTGTACCCCGCCTCGCACCATATGACTGCTGAGATGGGCTCCAGCCCCCTGCGACCCTTAACTGGACTAAGCGGTAGAAGATGAGTGAGTGAGAGTGAGGTTGCACCTTAACTTTAGTTCTACTTGTTATAATGGCGATAAAGTGTATGTGTAGGATGTCACTCAGGTCACCTTGAATTGTGATCAGACAAAAAGAGAGAGAGAGACGTGATGCAGAAATACAGCTGGAAAATAGAAATGATTTCATAGTGAGACGCTAATTTGTTCACAATTACAGTTTTTCTGCTGATCCACAGTTGAATGATAATATGCATCAGCAAAGTAAACCTTAGTGTAAGACAAATAGTGACATTGTAAAAGAAAAAAAAAACTTTTCACAGTTTATAAAAAAATAAGCAGCTTGCAATTTTGTATTTTCAGTGTGCTGCAAATAAATGTCTACAAATCAAAATGGTTTAACTTTAATTTTAATTCCAGACATGAAAATCAAAATCTGTCTGTTCCTACAAATCCAGTTTCAATGTCACACACACACTGATGCACATTAACAAATTTAAAAAGGCTTTAAATATGTTCAGCTTCATCTGTTTTTGATGTGGATCCACATGTTGATTTGGCTTTACACTGGCTGTCCTTCCTGAAGCAGCATGGAGCCACACTGTCCTCGAACCGGTGACCTTCTTGCCGCACTCTGAGCATTAACATACTTAGAGTGGTGCCAAAATGCCAGTGAACCTCTGAGCTGTTACACGTTTGAGTTTTGGAAAGACATGACATTAAACAATTCAGGTTTTCTAAAGTGATGCCCTTTGAACTCTCAGTGAACATTACCATAATCTCTACAACATGACATAAATAAAATATTAAAGTCAAAAGTGGCGTGCATAAGTACAACACAACAAAATCATCACTTTTACAGCCAGTTTTCTTTAGAATTGATCACTCAGTTTTTAACTGATTGCCTTCTCCAGTCAGATTTGGAAAAGTTCATGTGTCCATCACCTGATTGCCTCAAGAAAACAGGTTATAAATTTACTTGTGTTGCACTTGTCTGTACTTACACATGCCATTGTTTTGACTTTTATATTTTTATTTTGTTTGTGTCGTGTTGCAGAGATGAGTTTTCACTGTGAGTTAAAAGGGCTTCATTTTAGTAATTTTAATACAGTATAAAGAAGACTGAATTTATTATTAATTTATTTTTTATTTGATGTCAGTTCAGATGTGTAAAAGCTCAAGGCTTCACACACTTTTCAAGCAACACTGTAATGTATCGTTCTTAAATTTAAGACATTTATTTTGAGATATTTTAGTTTTTTAAGAGTTCCAATTTAAGAATGCATAAGGTAGTGTAGCCATGGTGTGTGTGTGTATGTGTGTGTATATATATATATATATATATATATATATATATATATATATATATATATTCAGAAAGTATTGACAGCGTTTCACATATTATCTTACAGCCTTATTCCAAAATGGATGATTTTTTTTCCCCTCTTCAGAATTCTACTCACAACATCCCATAATGACAACATGGAAAAAAGTTTTTTTTTTTTTTTTTTTTTTTTTACTTTTGCACATTTATTAAAAATAGGTGTGTGTCTTTACAAATCATGTCCAATCAACTAAACTGACCCCAGGTGGACTCTAATTAAGCTGTAGAAACATCTCAAGGGTGATCAGTGGAAACAGGAGGCACCTGAGCTCAATTTTAATATTCATGACAAAGGCAGTGAATACTTATGTGCATGTGATTTATTAGTTTTTATTTTTAATAAATTTGCAACCCCCCCCCCCCCCCCAAAAAAAAAATACACATTGTCATTATGGGGTATTGCGTGCAGAATTTTGAGGGGAAAATAAATAAATTTAATTAATTTATTTTGGAATAAGTCTGCAACATAAGAAAATGTGGAAACAGTGAAACGCTGTGAATACTTTCTGGACGCACCATACACAGTAAGACTCTTCGGCTGCTCTCTTGTTTTCAATCGTGGTCGCCCTTCCTGACACAACACCACATTACATGGATAAATGTGGCAGGGGTGGGGTTTAAACCAGGAACCTTCTGTACTGAAACCAAGTGCACTAACCACTTGGCCACCACCCCTGTAAAATAAAGTCAGTGTTCTCTGTATGACAGATCATTCTTGTTTTCCTCTTTTTGTTGGTTTCTGGATCCTTCACCCTCTCGGACATATTTTGTGGTAGCGGTAGCTTTTTATTCACTGTCTGTAGAGGGCGCTGTGCATTGTACAGGTTGTAAAACCCACTGATGCATCTTTGTGATCCGGTGGTTAAACAATTTAACATTTGCAATTAACTTTTGTAATTACACACTTTAACATTCGCAGTGTTGAAGTTGAACCATTCGCTGTCAGTTTGTTTGGACTTTGCAATCTGCTTTATTGTGAATTACCCATAATCCTCTTCCCCGTGCATGTTGAGGTAAACGTCTCCGTGGTGCGTGAGCTGCTGTGTTGATCTGATCTTGGTGCCTGATCAAAGCTTTATTGTTAATATTACATAAAAATACATGAAATTATTCCGTTGGCTTTCTGAAACTGACAGTCCTCTCTCTCTGCCTCTCTTCTCCACGTTTTCCTCCCCCCCTCCACTCCTCCACACTTATGCATAACTCTGCATGCACCACCTCTCTCTCTCTCTCTCTCTCTCTCTCTCTCTCTCTCTCTCTCTCTCTCTCTCTCCCCCCCCCCCACCTCCTACCTTTGGCGTGTTTTGCATGGCGCCTGGCTGTTTAGAGGCGGTATGCATATGTATGGGCGAGCTGGTGGATCGTGACGGGATCTGACACACGGGGACCTGATCAAAGCGCTCTATCTGATCCCATAAAAACAGACGCATACCCTCCTCTCATCCTTACAAACCCCCACTGATCGGCACCTCTGCCAGCCCCGACTCCTCCATCTTCCTTGCTCTCCACGCCTTCTTCTCTTTCTCTCTCGTTTTTCCTGCAGTCCCAGCATGCAGCGTGCCCACGTCAAGGCCTGCCTGCCCGACTTTGCGATTACGCCGCATGATAAACAACGGCCCGTTTAGCTCATAAAGTAGGAGTGTTGTGCATAATGCGTACAATAAAAGATAGCATCTCTTCACTCATCTTATTTACCTCTCCCACGGTGGCACCGCCGACGAGCTGCTCTATAAATACTGCAGTGAGGACGGAAGGGAAGGAAAGGCAGAGGAGACGTGCATCTGTTGGTCAAATCATGTCTGTGACAAGAAAGCGAGGACAACCAGGCTGGGGAGAAACAATCAATACAGCTGAATACTGCAATATTTCCTCCTCATAATACTGTATTCATACATCTCCTTCCCCAAATGTTGAAGCATAAAATGTCCTTAAAATTACCTCAAATAGCTGTGATCACTGCAACCTCCTGTCCTGTAGATGTCACTGTTGGTCTCGTAGGCTGGTTGCCTCCTGCTGTGTGGCATCCTGCCACTTCTGGCATTAGATGAGCATGGCAAAAAATATAAGAAGCAATGCCTGTGTATTTTCCAAATCTGAAGTATTCCCAAGTGGGAACAGTGCTATGTTGGAATTGTGCTACTGCACAAGACTCCCAGAAGTGTGCAAAGCCATAGTCCAGGAGCAGCAGTGTTGTTCAAATTTTCAAATGTTCAATGTATTTTACAAGAATTTTATCCTGATCCAGAATGTTCTTTGAATCTCTCCACCATAATCCATTTAAGATAAAATCCTTTTCAAAGTTGCTCAGCAGCTGAGACGAGTTTAGAGCCTCGTTCTTACACCAGAAACACTTCCAGAAATGGTGGGCCTATTTGGAAGTTTAAATAAAAACCAAAACCCACTTTGCCAGAGTGCAGATGGATACATTTTGATTTTAAAACCAAAATGGAGATTAATGATTGATAAAACAAATGGCATTTTCATGCTTTGGTCATAGTGGGAAATCAACAACGTTGGTGATGTTACATAGTAGCCAAGGATTTTCAAAGCGGCGAAGAAAAAGGTTCTGCACTTTACTGTCATATGACATTCCGGCATCTTTGACTTCAGTGTGTTCATTGACAGTGTGTGATACAAAATACTGATCGAAGAAAGTGGAATGGAAATTTAAAATCAGATGGTTTTGAATCAGTTTGTCCACTGAGTTTTCAGTATAATGTAAATGTTAGACTGCCAAGGTGGCACATAAGTTGTATTCTCAACTCTATTTTTAAAATTTGCAGTGAATTATGTATGATGAGTATTGTGTTATCAATTATGTATCATGAGTATTGTCTGGTTTTAAAATGTGTCATAAACCAGTGTGTGGCAATACAGTGTCATCTCCCACATATCATGGTACATATTGTATCCTTGCCCATGTCTCAAGGTATGTATCATATCGTGTCCCATGTATCGTGATGTGTCGTTGTCCATATATTGTGATACTTACTTCATTGTGTCTCACATGTCGTGATAGGCACTGTATCATGTCTCATGCATCCTGATACGTATCATGTCATGGCCCATGTATCGTGATGCATATTGTGTTGTGGTCCATGCATCATGATACATATCGTATTGTGACATGTATCATGTCATGGCCCATGTATTGTATTGTGACCCATGGAACGTGTTGTGTATTGTATCGTGGCACATGTATCATGTCATGGCCCGTGTAATGTATTGTGACCCATGGAACGTGTTGTGTTTTGTATCGTGGCACATGTCTCATGTCATGGCCCGTGTAATGTATTGTGACCCATGTAACGTGTTGTGTATTGCATCGTGGCACATGTCTCATGTCATGGCCCGTGTAATGTATTGTGACCCATGTAACGTGTTGTGTATTGCATCGTGGCACATGTCTCATGTCATGGCCCGTGTAATGTATTGTGACCCATGTAACGTGTTGTGTATTGTATCGTGGCACATGTCTCATGTCATGGCCCGTGTAATGTATTGTGACCCATGTAACGTGTTGTGTATTGCATCGTGGCACATGTCTCATGTCATGGCCCGTGTAATGTATTGTGACCCATGTAACGTGTTGTGTTTTGTATCGTGGCACATGTCTCATGTCATGGCCCGTGTAATGTATTGTGACCCATGTAACGTGTTGTGTATTGCATCGTGGCACATGTATCATGTCATGGCCCGTGTATTGTATTGTGACCCATGTAACGTGTTGTGTTTTGTATCGTGGCACATGTCTCATGTCATGGCCCGTGTAATGTATTGTGACCCATGTAACGTGTTGTGTTTTGTATCGTGGCACATGTATCATGTCATGGCCCGTGTATTGTATTGTGACCCATGTAACGTGTTGTGTTTTGTATCGTGGCACATGTATCATGTCATGGCCCGTGTAATGTATTGTGACCCATGTAACGTGTTGTGTATTGTATCGTGGCACATGTATCATGTCATGGCCCGTGTAATGTATTGTGACCCATGTAACGTGTTGTGTATTGCATCGTGGCACATGTATCATGTCATGGCCCGTGTATGGTATTGTGACCCATGTAACGTGTTGTGTATTGCATCGTGGCACATGTAACGTGTTGTGTATTGTATCGTGGCACATGTATCATGTCATGGCCCGTGTAATGTATTGTGACCCATGTAACGTGTTGTGTTTTGTATCGTGGCACATGTAACGTGTTGTGTTTTGTATCGTGGCACATGTAACGTGTTGTGTATTGTATCGTGGCACATGTCTCATGTCATGGCCCGTGTAATGTATTGTGACCCATGTAACGTGTTGTGTTTTGTATCGTGGCACATGTATCATGTCATGGCCCGTGTATTGTATTGTGACCCATGTAACGTGTTGTGTATTGTATCGTGGCACATGTAACGTGTTGTGTATTGTATCGTGGCACATGTAACGTGTTGTGTATTGTATCGTGGCACATGTATCATGTCATGGCCCGTGTATTGTATTGTGACCCATGTAACGTGTTGTGTATTGTATCGTGGCACATGTAACGTGTTGTGTATTGTATCGTGGCACATGTATCATATTGTGGCCCATGTATTGTCATACTGTAACGCAATACATGTTGCGTTGTGAGATCCTTGCCCACATCCGGCCCTCCTCTTCAACCTGTACAGTATCTGAGCACCTGCGCCGTATGAGAGCTGCTTCATCTTTCCTCGTAAACTATCTTTAAATGTTGTCTCAACATCCATATCAGATTCATATTTGTCTTTATGGAAGCTATAGATTGATACGGAGGCTCTGAACACGTTTTGCTTTCTATCATCTGCTCCCTCCTCCTCGTTCTCCGCTGGCCCCCGTTCTTCCAGTAAGGAAGATGTATGAGTTTGAATTATTGATTCAGACACATGCTACATGCAGCTCGGCGTCATTATTTGTGCAGGTGAGTGTCACGCAGCTCGCTATGAAACAGATACCACAGGGATTAAGCAACACAATCAGGACTTAAAGACAGCCGCCCTCCCTAAAATAACATGGCCCTCGCTGCAAGACAAATGCGCCCCAAAACCCGACTTCATTTGTTTATGACTCGAACATTAGTCATCCTCCACCTAAATTATAGCGCAGGGTAAAGATTAATTCAAAGACAGGCTTTTCTATTGTTTTTACTTCTGTGTGTTTCTTGAAGCCTAATAACGCAGCAGATGGATATAGGTGCAAACGTCCTACGCTGAGATAAAAAAAAAAACACTTTGGTTTGCTTGTAGGCGTCTGTATGAAGGATAGACAGATGTCCAGGCCACATGAAAGGACACGATGCATGCACACACTTTTTGTTTCTGTTCTGATTTGCAGTTTAGAATCAGCTGGAAACATTTAGACTTTGACAACGTTGATGGTGTTTTCTGGAGGTGAAAGCAGATAATGAATATGACCTGAAAGGTGGAACGGACGCGCGAGCGCTTATTAGGGGGCTTTAATTGGTACAGAGTGCTGCTGCCAGAGGTCCAACCTAAAACAAAGAAAAGGTGTGTTTGTCTGAACCTGCCCAGACATGCCCACTGTGCCAACAAAACATATCAAAGAATAGCTGCTAATATGATCAACTTTATTTAACCCCAAGAAAATTATTTTTCCAGAGTACTGAAACAATAAGTACAACAAATTTATATGAAATGACTGGAAAACAAAGATCTTTGATAATATTAATAAAGTGGGTGTTATTTCTCCCTGGTTCTTTTTATTTAAGATTCTGCCCCTTACCAAAAACCAAACCATTGTATCCCTCATTTTGAGTTTATTCAAGGTCATGTTAGAAACCAGGCCTGGGACCCTCACAGACAGAGTCCATCTTGTGAAAAGGCCCCTAAAATGAGTCATACAACAGTTTTTATACCTTGTGGGTGTTAACATGGGTGTGGTTTAGTCTCACATTTCTAATGTTACTGGCTCTCACCAACAGGGGGCGATCTCCCTGTGTCTGAAACTTGGACACATAATAAAGTAAAACTTAACTTATATTTCTCAGAACTTCCAAACAAATAACAGAAATACTTAATAGCTAACATAAAACAAAGAATTAGCACAGATATTATCTAACATGGGAAAAATAATTTAATATAGAAATTGATGATGTGATTTGGCTCAACATGGAAATTTCATTGTACATCTACCAGCTCTCGGAGTTTGCCTGGAAAAACCTGATAAGATTCTTTATTACACCCAAGTTAAAAAGTGAACAGTTACAGATGCATCAGAAATGCTGCAGAGAATGTGGGATGATGGATGTTGACCATTCCCATATCTTCTGGAAATGTCCAAAACTCTTGGATTTTTGGAAAATTATTTGTAATGTCCTGTACCACGTTTTGATATACACAGTTCCACTGAAACACGAACTCCTTTATTGGATTAATTTTCGAGATGGCACTATTTATCAATCTGATGCAACCATCAAAGGGCCAAGGGGATCAAGACGATAGAGGACGTATTCTTAATGGAATATCTAACACATAGACTGAGACTACGGGAACCAGAAATGTAAAAAAAATGGACATTGTTTAAGCAAAATAATTAATAAAAATAATGTGCTACCCAGACATATTTATGTTGATGTTGTTTTGTATCATTGTGTTACAAAGTTTAATAAAATGTAAGTTAAAAAAAGTTCAATAATATATTGCTAATATAATTATTTTGTTCCAGGATTCATTCATGATCCAGAATGGGATGTTTTCTGGACCAAGAATCCAAGATTTCAAGACTAACTCACTGACTCCATTATGGCTGTGCTTGTCTTGCTAATTGCAATGAAAAAAAGTATTTATGACATATTTATTTATGTATTTTTTGTTCATGCTCTCTTCTGGCCTTCCTGTTCATGAGTCTGACCAGGACTTATGCATTCTCTTGATTCTCAGATTTGCTTAACTGGAATCGGAGGGTGTTCTTGATTTGGCAGGCTGAATGTATACACAGGGTTTCTCCATGTTTGGACCGGTTTTGAACACAAATATCAACAGATTGTAACACATGTGCTGTCTGTCTGTTTGTGTGTATGTGTTTGTAGTAAATGGTTTGTTGAAGGGTGCAGACGTGGGAAGTGGGACACAGAAGTTAGAAGTGGGACACAGCCTGTACATGAAAATTAACACTTGAACATCATCTCCACATACTAATACTGTATGTTTCCTGTGTGTACATGAGTGTGTCTGTTCTGTTTGTGAGGAAGGTTCTTATTGTAGAGCTACCCGTGCTACAAGAAGATGTGGACAAGACACTTCATCTGCAGTCAAACTCAGACTGACCAAAACCCTAAAAGTTAAAAAAAAAACTTTGTCTGCTGCTGTTCAGCATTTGTTTCCGATGTCAATATGCTGTAACAACACTGACAATGTCCAAATTTCATGTGGTCCTGACTACATAACACATAGTGTGTTGTGCTCTTATGGGGGCTTTATTCTGCGTAAAGATGGAAAAGAGGTGTGACTGAAGACTTTGTCCAGAGAAGCTGTGGTTGAGGATCAGCGAGAGGCGGGAGCTAAAATCATTCTAACTGTTCATTTAGCCCTGGCTAAGTGGTAAGGGATGCTGGACAGGTGAACTCCATTCTCCCTGCTGGCCCTGCGGGGGTGTGTGTGTGTGTGTGTGTGTGTGTGTGTGTGTGTGTGTGTGTGTGTGTGTGTGTGTGTGTGTGTGTGTGTGGACGGACTGTAACAGAATTTCTCTGGTCCTCTGGGCCCTGGTGCAAAGCAGAGAATAAATGGAGGAGGTGGCAGGCCAGGACAGAAAAATCAATGCCTGCTTATACAGACATGACACACCAACTCTGTGTGTGTGTGTGTGTGTGTGTGTGTGTGTGTGTGTGTGTGTGTGTGTGTGTGTGTGTGTGTGTGTGTGTGTGTGTGTGTGTGTGTGTGTGTGTGTGTGTGTGTGTGTGTGTGTGTGTGTGTGTGTGTGTGTGTGTGTGTGTGTGTCACTCGGTCCTGGTCTCTGAAGGTGTGAGTAACCAACAACCTTCTTTGTCTGATTCACAAGGTAGATTTTCCACTAGTTGTGGGATCAGTAAATACGTAACTGTTCTTTTTGTTGTTGTTTTTGTTGTTTTTTTTTTTTTTTTTTGTCCTTCTCTTTCTACTCTCTTTGGCTGCTGCAGGAAGTTTGAATGCACCGTTTGCGAGCGCTCCTTCAGTGAAAAATGGGCCTTAAACAACCACATGAAACTGCACAGTGGAGTGAAACCATACAAGTGCGCCTGGCCGTCCTGCCACTACACCTTCCTCAACTTGTCAGCCATGAAGGACCACTACAGGACACACACGGGTGAGACACTGAGGACTAGATATGTCCCACTTTAACCATGAGTGCTGTAGTCCCACATAACCAAGCCACCCGACTGTTGTCTACTTTTTTTTTTAATATCCTTTGAATCTTTCTAAAGTGGGGTGATCCTGTTATTGGCACCGATAATAAAGCAGGCAGATAATTGGTCAATAGTTCTAACAGTGGCAGATATGACATTTCAATTATTGCACCAATGCCGATTGTCGCGGTAGATTTTCAATGTTTATTGACCTTGGTGACCACCTCTAAATAACTTCTGATTGGCAAACAATTTTACATGTGAGTCTCACCCCTCTAAAGGAAACTTTTTGGTGGGTGAATATATATATATACCGTAGTGTTCAGAATAATAGTAGTGCTATGTGACTAAAAAGATTAATCCAGGTTTTGAGTATATTTCTTATTGTTACATGGGAAACAAGGTACCAGTAGATTCAGTAGATTCTCACAAATCCAACAAGACCAAGCATTCATGATATGCACACTCTTAAGGCTACGAAATTGGGCTATTAGTAAAAAAAAGTAGAAAAGGGGGTGTTCACAATAATAGCATCTGCTGTTGATACAAACTCAAAACTATTATGTTCGAACTGCTTTTTTAGCAATCCTGTGAATCACTAAACTAGTATTTAGTTGTATAACCACAGTTTTTCATGATTTCTTCACATCTACGAGGCATTAATTTTGTTTGTTTGGAACCAAGATTTTGCTCTTTACTAGTGTGCTTGGGGTCATTGTCTTGTTGAAACACCCATTTCAAGGGCATGTCCTCTTCAGCATAAGGCAACACGACCTCTTCAAGTATTTTGACATATCCAAACTGATCCATGATACCTGGTATGTGATATATAGGCCCAACACCATAGTAGGAGAAACATGCCCATATCATGATGCTTGCACCACCATGCTTCACTGTCTTCACTGTGAACTGTGGCTTGAATTCAGAGTTTGGGGGTCGTCTCACAAACTGTCTGCGGCCCTTGGACCCAAAAAGAACAATTTTACTCTCATCAGTCCACAAAATATTCCTCCATTTCTCTTTAGGCCAGTTGATGTGTTCTTTGGCAAATGGTAACCTCTTCTGCACATGTCTTTTATTTAACAGAGGGACTTTGCGGGGGATTCTTGCAAATAAATTAGCTTCACACAGGCATCTTCTGTCACAGCACTTACAGGTAACTCCAGACTGTCTTTGATCATCCTGGAGCTGATCAATGGGTGAGCCTTTGCCATTCTGGTTATTCTTCTATCCATTTTGATGGTTTTCCATTTTCTTCCACGCATCTCTGTTTTTTTGTTTTTTTTTTTGTCCATTTTAAAGCATTGGAGGTCATTGGAGATGAACAGCCTATAATTTTTTGCACCTGCGTATAAGTTTTCCCCTCGCCAATCAACTTTTTAATCAAACTACGCTGTTCTTCTGAACAATGTCTTGAACGTCCCATTTTCCTCAGGCTTTCAAAGAGAAAAGCAAGTTCAACAGGTGCTGGCTTCATCCTTAAATTAGAGGAGCAGATAACTGTAACAATTGTTTATTTCTGGAAAGAAGCACCAAAGTTGGCACAAATACTCCTTAGACATTACTCTTTAGAAAAAACTGAGTAGCCACTTGAATTTTCAGTAGGCGGCCAGGTAGGGGTCAGTTGAAGAATTACACAGGGGTCAAAATTTAAAAATGCTCCAATCATATTGAAAGCTCCAATCATATTGAAAGATCACAACGATACCAAAAATGTATAGTTTGGTCTATCTACGACTGAATGTTACGGAGTTATGGGGTAAAAACAACTAGAATGGTGACAAAGGTCAATTTCAGTTTGTACAGGGGTTAGAAGTTAAAGTTGCTCCAATTTTGGTAAAAAGTGGTGCAAATTATTGGTTGAACTAATAGGATTAATAAATGAAATAGTTTTGACAGTGTTGAATGCTTGGTCTGCAAGGTAAAGTAAGAGCAATGTCGACATTCATTGGATTCTATGACATGTGACAACTAAGCATGTCACATAGTGCAAACTATTCCTATTTAAAACCCTATTAACTCAACCAATAATTTGCATCACATTTTACAATATTTAGAGCAACTTTAACATCTGACCCCTGTACAAACTGATGCTGACCTTTGTTACCTTTCTTGCTTTTTACCCCATAACTCCATAACATTCAGTCATAGATAGTCCAAACTATACCTTTTTGGTATCATTGTGATCAGATAAATAATGTGGTATAGCTTTCAATATGATTGAAACATTTTAATATTTTGACCCCTGTGTAATTATTCAACTGACCCCTACCTGGCCGCCTACTGAAAATTCAAGTGGCTACTCAGTTTTTTCAAAAGAGTAATGTCTAAGGAGTATTTGTGCCAACTTTGGTGCTTCTTTCAAGTTTTGAAGGATTCCTCTGTAAATATTCTGTTATCTGCTGCACTAAATAAGGGACACCTGATTCACACCTGTTTGTTCCACAAAATTGACGAACTCACTGACTGAATGCCACACTACTATTGTGGTGAACACCCCCTTTTCTACTTTTTTTACTAATAGCCCAATTTCATAGCCTTAAGAGTGTGCATAGCATGAATGCTTGGTTTTGTTGGATTTGTGAGAATCTACTGAATCTACTGGTACCTTGTTTCCCATGTAACAATAAAAAATATACTCAAAACCTGGATTAATCTTTTTAGTCACATAGCACTACTATTATTCTGAACACTACTGTATATATATATATATATATATATATTAGGGGCTGAACGATTATCAGTGGCAGTAATTGGCCAGGCTGATAATTGATTGACCCCTAGTGTATTTATGTCAGTACCAGCGCTATTCTGATCCATTCTGCACCTGAGGGTACAATGTCAACTCCTTCCACTTCCAGGCGTGGTGTCATTACTAAAACACCCTCCATGGATCAGACTGAAAATGAGGATTGCCACATTGACACACAGATTGGATCTGGTCATCTGATATATGACATGTGAACAGTCGAGGGATCAGATTTGAATCGATATATATACGAGTACAATAAACCTGGTTTGAACCGGCAGTTTGCACAAAGCCTCTGACCTCCCTTGTAGTTCTTACACGTGTTCGCAGGTTAAGTTCGAGGGAGTTTTTGCTCCATTTGGGCCTGAAACACATCAGTAGCACAAATCTTGTTGTTGTAGCTAAAGTTGTAAATTTTCCCACAATTGAAGAGCATCAGGAACGTCCTCACTGCTGTTCGATGGTCTTTTCAGTCAGTGTGGAAGCAGCGGCCTGACAGCCTGACTGAGCGCTTGCAGGAGGGCCCTCCACCCGTCACGCGTGTCTGCCACGTGTGTGCGTGCCAGATCTTATTTTAAAGGTGTTTTAACGGTGATGTAACGCCAAAGCACCTGTGACATAATTAAATGTTTTATTTTCATTTGTTTTCCAGCTCTCATCTTTCCCCATCAGGGAGGCGGCGTCGTGCTGTCACCCGCCTGTCACCTCGCTGTCACCCGCAGTCAGATGCGCGCTGCCATTTGTGCGTCTCTGTCAGTTTGGCAGGTAGAAATGCAAACCTAAAGAGAGTGAGTGAAGTGTGAGGGGCGGCCAAAGAAGAGTGATGGAACGTAAGCTGGAAAAACAGACCTGGTGCGGTCGCTTCGGAAACAGGACAGTCAGGACAGAACTTCATATACTCACATCTTACTGTGCGAAAGGAATTTATTCAATTAGCGACGTCTGAAAAAGCTACACCGGGTCTCTGCGCCGTGACCTCCGACACACACGGAGCCTTTTGTAATTGGCGTCTGGTAGCCGCTGCTGTGTTCACGGCGGTCACATTCCTGCCTGACACACTGAACCCTGCTGTTCAAAGTGGATAAATTCACTCCTTCACCAAACGCGGCTCTGATTCTCATAATCAATCAATCAATCAATTTTATTTATATAGCGCCAAATCACAACCAACAGTTGCCCCAAGGCGCCTTATATTGTAAGGCAAGGCCATACAATAATTACGGAAAAACCCCAACGGTCAAAACGACCCCCTGTGAGCAAGCACTTGGCGACAGTGGGAAGGAAAAACTCCCTTTTAACAGGAAGAAACCTCCAGCAGAACCAGGCTCAGGGAGGGCCAGTCTTCTGCTGGGACTGGTTGGGGCTGAGGGGAGAGAATCAGGAAAAAAGACATGCTGTGGAGGGGAGCAGAGATCAATCACTAATGATTAAATGCAGAGTGGTGCATACAGAGCAAAAAGAGAAAGAAACAGTGCATCATGGGAACCCCCCAGCAGTCTACGTCTATAGCAGCATAACTAAGGGATGGTTCAGGGTCACCTGATCCAGCCCTAACTATAAGCTTTAGCAAAAAGGAAAGTTTTAAGCCTAATCTTAAAAGTAGAGAGGGTGTCTGTCTCCCTGATCTGAATTGGGAGCTGGTTCCACAGGAGAGGAGCCTGAAAGCTGAAGGCTCTGCCTCCCATTCTACTCTTACAAACCCTAGGAACTACAAGTAAGCCTGCAGTCTGAGAGCGAAGCGCTCTATTGGGGTGATATGGTACTATGAGGTCCCTATGATAAGATGGGACCTGATTATTCAATATAAATTAAGGTGGAAACTCAGAAGTTAAACTCGTCTGTCGCTGAAGAACGAGGTGTAACGGGGTGAAGACGTACATGTGTGTCAGGTGTGGAACGATGATGTGCACAAAGTGATAACCAATCAGATGGTTTGTGCACTGAAAAAAAAAATGCGGCATGAAATTTACTTAAAAAAATGTTAGTGGGTGTTTGGCCAAAAATCTGCAGGCTTCATTTCTGCTGTCGCACGGCGCATCTCAGCTGTTTCCACTCATTTGTGCGCTCTCTGGCTTCTTAAAGTGCATATTTATCACTGCTCAAGTTTAATTCTGTGGATCTCTGCAGTGCACACAAATAAATATATATCAACGTTTTAGTGGCGACAGTGGAGTTGGTGTGTGCGCAGCAGCTTGAGGGGTGTGGCATCATGGTGGGAGATGTTGGTCAGCCATTGGATGGACGATGGAATCACCCGTCTACTCGTAGCTTGCCACTCTGCTGTATTATTTTGTGACCTCTCTCACAAACCTCTAGTGTGTTTCTCTGTTTCTTAGCAGGATAACTCAAAAAGTAATGAACAGGTTTCAATGCAGTTTGTTACGTAAACCGATCATGTTCCGGGAAATAAGTGATCCAATTTTGGAGGTGATCCGGAATATTCTGGAAACTGAGATCCAGACAAATGTTTGGTGCATAGCAACATTTAACTTAGAAGGTTGTGGGAGGATGCTGGTGAAATTTGGTGAGCAGATGGATATGAGGGATTTTGTTTGGAGTTTGATCTGGAACATTTTGGCTCTGACAGAGGGATCTGCTCCCTGAATTCCTCAAGTTCATCAGAGAACAGTTTCAGTCTGTTCTTCAACACATTTGCACAAAAAAAGCATCACACAGAGAATAAAATCAGTGATGTGTATTTTCCCGGTTTTCCGTGTTTTAACCGTATCAGCAGTCAAGTCCAGACTTTAGAAAACAGTTAACACCTCCGGCCTCCTGCCTCAAACACGATTCATTGTTCCCGTCTGATTTGTGTGTTTTTTATGTTAATCGCTCCCTCAGCACACACCCGTCGCGGGTGGAGGGTGAGGATTCAATGGTCGTCAACCACCAGGGTCATTTGTAATAGCTGATGAATGAGGGACTCAAATAAATAAATAAGTGCACGGGCTGTGACCCACCCAGCGTTTCCCAGGCTCCTGGGGGGCGGGAGGGGGGGGGCACAGCGACAGGGCCACAATTGATTTCCTCATCGCCTCTGTTTGTCGCTTAATCTGGCAATATGCTGATAAATCTTCACACTTTGTCAATTAATTTCCCTGAAAAATGAGACCCAAAATGGCGAACACATCAATACAGCAGCGGATTCCGTGTCAAAAATTAAGCGGTAAAATTAATTGCCCTCCCATCCGCTCCTGCTAAAACATAACTAATGAGGGAGGCAATTATAGCTGCATGCAGACTCCTCCGGGGTTATTTTAAACACACACACACACACAGACACACACACGTGCAAAGAAAGGTTGTATATTTTGACTTCAAAGTTCTATTGTCTCACAAAAAGCCGTATTTAATTCCTGGCGGGGCGGCGGGTTGAGGTTTATCACGGGAACAATAAAAGGAAGTGATGAGCCGATATTCAAATTGCCCAGAAAAGTTGAAGAGCTTTCAGTGGAGACACATTAGTTTTTTTCGAGATCATCGTCTCGAGTTTGTCTGCTCTGGCGGGGGGGGATTTAAAGGGGTGTTTGCGACCTGTAATTTGATTTAAGTTTTGAGTTTTAATTTGTGCGGCTGTGCCGGTTTTACTGTGGGACAGAAACGGTGCGAGAAGAGAAAGAGGTGTTTGAGATGAAGACACGGATTAGAAGGAAAGATGGATTTTAAAGCTGTCACGTTACACCTCTTTTTTATGTTACAGCTCACCAGATATCATAAACTCCACACAACCACCCAACAGCTTTAAAGAGATTTTTTTTTATTTTGTTTTTCTAAAAACTGCCATGACTAAATGATGTAAAAAAAAAAAAGTCATAATAATAAAATAAATTATCAGATTTTCAGATTTACTACAGTTCTTTAACTAACCGGGTGCTCCAAAATTTTCTTATATTTCAACAGAGTCACTTTATTCTGCATGTCACCTTAAAAAGTAAACTCACCAAATTGAACTATTTGCTCAATCCAGATTTTGGTAAAATCTAAAGATTTTGCACTCGTTTGCAGGACTGTGAAGCGTTGAAAGACTCTGCTGAGATCATCAATTGTGTGACAAAAATTAAGTGAATCTCTGACTGAGCTAAGATTCATTAAATAATTGTCTTGGGTGACAAAAATGCATTGCTGGGTCTTAAGAGGACAGAGGTGCAGGACTTGCAGGTGGATTGAAAGTGTGACAGGAGCAAAACAATAAAAAAAAAATTACTAAACAGTTTAAGGTTCAGAGAGTTAAACCTGTTCACAGAGCTTCATGTTACAGCCTTAGTCCAAAATGGATAAAGTTCAAAATTCTTTCAAAACATTTTCAACAAAATTCTACACACAACACCCTATAATGACAACATGAAAATTCTTTTTTCTTTTTTAGATTTTTTTTTTAATTAAAAATAAAACTAATAAATCACATGTACATAGGTATTCACAGTCTTTGCCATGAAGCTTAAAATTGAGCTCAGGTACCTCCTGTTTCCACTGATCATCCCTGAGATGTTTCTACAGCATAATTGGAGTCCACCTGGGGTAAATTCAGGTGATTGGACATGATTTAGACACACACCTGTCTACATATAAGGTCCCACAGTCAGAGCACAAATCAAGCATGAAGTCAAAGGAATTGTCTGTAGACCTCTGAGACAGGATTGTCTCAAGACACAAATCTGGGGAAGGGAACAGAAACATTTCTGCTGCTTTCAAGGTCCCAATAAGCACAGTGGCCTCCATCATCCATAAATGGAAGAAATTAGGATCCACCAGGACTCTTCTTAGAGCTGGCCGCCCATCTAAACTGAGTGATCGGGGAGAAGGACTTTAGTCAGGGAGGTGATCAAGAACCCAATGGTCACTCTGTTAGAGCTCCAGCATTCCTCTATGGAGAAAGGAGAACCTTCCAGAAGGACAACCATCTCTGCAGCAATCCACCAATCAGGCCTGTATGGTAGAGTGGCCAGATGGAAGCCACTCCTTAGTAAGAGGCACATGACAGCCCACCTGGAGTTTGACAAAAGCCACCTGAAGGACTCTCAGACCAGGAGAAACAAAATTCTCTGGTCTGATGAAGCAAAGACTGAACTCTTTGGCGTGAATGCCAGGTGTCATATTTGGAGGAAACCAGGCACCATCCCTAGGTGATGCACCAAGCTTGTGGCATCATATTCAAGAAGACTTGAGGCTGTAATTGGTGTCAAAGGTGCATCAACTAAGTATTGAGCAAAGGCTAAGAAATACTTATGTACACGTGATTTCTTAGAGGGTATTTTTTTTATCTTTAATAAATTTACAAAAATTAAAAAAAAATTCATGTTGTCATTATGGGGTGTTGTGAGAAGAATTCTGAGGTAAAAAATAAATTTACTCAATTTTGGGAAAATACTAACATAACAAATGTAATAAATTGTCATTAAATATGAACAAAACAAAATGTATTATATTTCGTTCTTGCAGAAATCGGAAATGTCTTGAAAATGTACAAATTAATATAAATAATAATGTGATTGAACGAGTTGAATCAATCAAATTTCTTGGAATCCAAATTGATGAATTTTTCAATTTCAGTCAACATTTAAATTACTTAAGACACTAAATATGTTGGACTATTCTTTAAGGTGAGGTATTTCCTCCCCTTTGAGGCTCTTGTGACTCTACAGGTCCTTATTCGAACCTCATCTAAATTATTGCAATATTATTCTGTGTAATACTTACCCGAGTTACCTTTTAAAACTACAAACTTTACAAAAGAAAGTTAGCCATTTCTTGGGCCAAATATAACTCTCAAACTGATCCTCTCTTTTATAAATATCGACTTCTGAAGCTCACAGAGTGCAAGTTATTTCACAATGCCTGTACCATGTACACTGTGGTGCATAGACTTAATGATAGACTCTGTCAGCTCATTCCCATTTTAACTTCCTCTCATCATTATAACACCAGAGGAAAATTACACCTAAAGGGTAAAAGTAGGAAGTTGAAAAGTACTAGTTTTAGTGTGACATGTAAGGGTCCACAAATTTGGAATGACCTGAGTGAGAATACTCAAAAGTCCCTGTCTTTGCATATTTTCAAAAAGAAACTTAAACTAGAGTTACTTGCAAAATATAATTAAAACTCGACCAGCTGACGACTTCATGTCTATTGAAAAACCCACAGGCCTATATGTCTGAATTTATTACACTGATGTGTCATAATACTTTTAATATTTGTCATTTAAGAAATGTGAACATTATTGTCTTAGTCTGTTGTAGATTTTGAAAGTAGGTTAGTTATGATAGGTAAAAGTAGGTTTAGATTTGTAATTATTGTACATTTGCTGTATTTAAATATTAATGGGCCCAGCTCATTAGCTTTGGACTGCTTTAAAGGTGTCCCAATTACAAATGTATTTATTAATCTGTATGAAACTGTATGGAATGTTTTAATGTATTCTTTGAATTTTGTAATAAACCTAACTAACTAACAAAATGTGAAAAAAGTGAACCACTGTGGATACTTTCTGGATGCACAGTAAAAACAACCCAATAGACACTGAGGTGATTTAGGGCAAAAATAGGTTAAAAATCCCAGTTTCAGGTCATTAAGCTTTGGTCCTTGTGCTTGTTGCTTTAAATGTAAAGGACCTGCTTGTTGCCACGCCCCCTCTGTTATTCTCCCACAGCCTGACGTGGACGTGTCTCACAGAGTGCACCGGACATGCAGTATGTCACAGGATTCCAGCCCATTTTGGCTCCACATGGCGCTTAGATCAGCAAAATTTTTCAGCACGGTCACATGATTCTGAGATTTTATTTTATTTTTTTAGGATGTTTAACATGAGCACAGTGAATGTGCTTAAATGAAGCTTCCTCCAGACAGAGACACCCATGACGTTGACAGCAGCTCATCACTCTTTTAGCAGCATGCCACCCCACCTCAGTGTCCACGCCATCCTCAGAGGGCTCGCCGCCACACAACAGCATATGAAAAGTACACGTGTAATTTATTGCCAGCGTTTCCTCCTCAAGAATAATTGTGGCGACCACGGCTGGGCTGAGGGATTGATGGCTATGGATTTTTCCTTGGTGGGGTCTTGTAGCGTCGGCCGTAATGCGAGATTGGGGGCGGGGGGGGGGGGGGGGGTGCAGGAGGGTTGAGGGGCCGGCAGTTTTCCTGATGGGAGGAAAAGGTCTGTCCTGATCTTTTGTAACGCTCACATTTAGACATACATGAATGTAGGAGAGATTTTATGTCCCCCTGATTTAATTTAGTCTTGACTTATTTGTTTGTTTATTGCACTGAATTAGCCAGAAAGATGAACAGTACGACTGATGATGTCACTTCAAGTTGGATTTTCTGCAGATGATGTTTGCGTTACTTGATGTGGCAAACTTTCTGGATTACGTTTAGTTGAAAAACCTCAGCAGAAACACACACACATATGTGTGTGTGTGTGTGTGTGGTTTAAATCAATAGAGCGCCTGCTTGCCACGCCCCCATCCTTCCTTGTTTGGAGGCAGTGGCTCTCTCAGTGGGCGTGTCTTATTGAGTAAGCAGGTGTTTGTTGTTGATTTGGATAAAACAAGGAAAAACATATTAGTTTTGCTTATTGCAGGGGCGCTTCCTCATGTACATCGAAAGAAATTTAACATAAATCCCAAACAATATAAAGTTGAAGCTTTGCACAGTTGGACCACTTCAGACGTGGCGGTTACTGAGCCGGTCCGTATGAACCGGCTGCACCTTTTTCAAGCTTTTTCTCTCTGGCTCTTCTAAGCGGCGCTGCATTAAAACTCTTCTCACAGTCGAGTGGCTTTAAATGGGTGTAATAGAGGGAACTCGAGGCTGCTTTGTCTCTGCAGACTGGGTGAAAGCTGTTCTCAGCGCTGAGGCCCAGCTGGAAGAGTCGCCCCGATGTGCTCTCACCGTGCAGCCGCAGCTCACCATCAGCATTTAGATGAATATTTAAGTGATGGTGATCTTGACTGAACATAATATGCATACGTGCAGCGTGTACGTTAAAATCTACGCCGACCTCATTGTTTCCAAATGGGTCGTTGTGTGCAAATATGCGCACCACGTGCATGCTGATCTGCATGTGTGTGTGTGTGTGTGTGTGTGCATCTGTTGTGGGTGTATGTGCACATGTACATCTGTGTCTTATCTGCACACAAATGCTGCCGTGTGTGTGTGTGTGCATGCAATGAGTGAGCGAGCGAGCGAGCACATCATGCTGTTAATGACGAAGCCAGATGCAGAGAGGAGAGGAGGAGTGTAAAAAAGCTCTCCACGCTCCCCATCTGGAAGGCATCACCCCCAAATGAAGTTGTACAAAACCATCCCATTGATAATAAAGCTAATTTTTATGGCTCTGACAAGTATGTAATTATGTTCAGCCGTGCTTTTCAGATTTTATCACAGTCAATAAACCACAGTGGCAATTTCCCGTCCCCCATTTGACATATTTACACGGATCCATCTGATTGGAGGAATTAGTTAGCTGTGAGAGCTCTGATGGATTTACACTAGTGGTCTGTGACTTCTGCTTTGCTCATCTGCTCCTCTTCTCTCTGTTGCCACCTCCTTTTTTTTTTTCTTCGCCCTCCTAATTTGCATTGTTCACCTTGTCTATTATCTCACTTTTTTCCCCCCTCTTTGGTCTTAAGTCGAGGTTTCTGTTCGTCAGTCGTTGCGACCTCATTGGGAGTTGACGAGTCAACTCAAGGTCATGTCGTGTCATCGTGTCTTGTTTCCTAGGAAGCCAGAGATGTCACTCAGCGGAGTTGAGTCTCTTTCTGTTGCTTTGAGTTTTGGTTTTTAAGCATTCTGAGTGGGTCGGTGTGAGCTTTGGTCATGTGGAGCCTCAGTAATCATCGCAGGAGGAAAAAACTAATTGTGCATAAACTGCAGTGCAGCAGAGTAGACGAGGTCCAAAGTGAGTGCTCGCATCTTCCCGCTGTACAAGTGTGTTTTTACTTTCAAAGATGCATAAATTTGGATGACTGGAGCCTAGATTTAATCTGTTTTCTTGTACTAAAGTTAACAGGGCTATTTCACAGGGCGCCATTCTATGATCGCTCATGATCCAAAAAAGTGCAAACACGGGATGAAACTGCTTCATCTGGCTTGTCTCCTAACAGGTGGGCTCATTAAGTACAGACCTCTCTTCTTGTTCTTCGTCCAGCAGTAGCCCAATTTCCGCCGACACCCTGTTGGGCAACGGCACCAGTGGCGGTCGTTGTTAACCCGGGCCTCGACCGGTCTGGTCTGGAAAGTCGATTTGTATTCTGCAACTTTAATTTTGGCTTCTTTTACTCCAGATGCTCTTCCTGACACAACGCTAGTCATTTATCCGGGCTTGGGACGGCACTCGCAGTGTACTGGCTGCACACCTCAAATCACCACGGATACTTCGCTTAAAGACGTTCAGACATGACTGAAGCCACTAAAACTATGAGAACCCCAAAGTTACAGTGTGCTATCAACAGTTTTGAGAATCTGGGTGAAATTTTTAAGTAGTTCTGACATTTTTGAACAGTACCGCTGATGGCTGTAAGTACTACATATGCCAGGTTTGTTCAAGATTGACAAAGACGGATCAAGACGTTACAGTGATGCTTCAAAATATCCCTCGATCTGCTATTCATAATTTAATAGGAAAAAAAACAGCGCTCTGTGGAATAGCCACTTAAAGTCCGTCTGTGTTCCACTGCACCGTGAAGCTGTGACGGGCAACGCAACCAGCAACAATTTCTCGACATATGGTTACTCCAACCACAGCTAGAAGCCTAAAAGCCCTTCCAACAGTCACATCAGTCACATTCTAAAACTCAACTGCTGTTGTCACGCCTCCACACAACCCCGCAGAAAGGACTGAAAACATGGCCAAGAAAGGAAAAAGTGGACAAGCAAAAAAAAAAACTTCCAAAATCAGAAGAATAAACTGTCAGTTTCTGTTTAACAGCAGTTATATTTTAAAACTCAAATAACACAGTTACACCTCCACACAACCCTACAGAAAGGATTTTTTTTCTTCCTTCTTTCTCTCAACATGTGACTTTGAAATAGTCTCATCAGCCGAGGTCCCCCCCCCCCCCCCGTTTGTTTTTAGGTTGACATTATGCAGTTTCAGCAGTGTGACTTGGATCTCTAGATCAGACGTGGGGTCAAATACTTTGCATTGTATTTAAATACAAATACTTTAGATTTTTGAATTCCAAATACAAATACTTTGTACTTTTTCAAATACAAATACTTTATATTTTGAGTATTTCAAATACAAATACAAATACTTTCTATGAGCTATAAACAACAAATCAACACAAAAACTGATAAACTGGTGACAATTTATTGTGAAAATAGCATGAACAAATACTATTGATAAGTAAAGGATTAAATGTTTTATCACAAATTCACTATTATAATATCACAGGCAATAATCAGACTATCACAATCTATATTCAACACGGTGTCACAGAGATTCCCAAGTTTGAAAAGTATTTGAAAAAGTATTTATAAAAGTATTTTGGAAATACTTGGGATCGGCGATGTATTTGAAATACAAATACTTTGAATTCAAAATCAGAAAATACAAATACTCCAAAAAATGTATTTAAAGTAGATCTGCATTGAAATAAATGTGGTCAAATCTCAAAGAAATAGCTGATATGTATTTATAAGACCCTTATGAATGCAGTAAAGTAAATCTGCAAGCCCAAATTTGTAATTCAGTGGAGAAATCTTCATTTAAAAATGACAAATTTGCAGCTAAAATTTGACCCTCCGCGAAAACTGTTTGTACATCCGGGTCATTGCAGTGACGTAAGAGATAAGACAGAGTGCTCCCGCCTTCAGTCCGATCCTGCATTGAAATTGATTTTATCTGTTACTAATGTTACTGTTATACACATCCTGGTTTCAACATCCAAAAGTAAGCTGCAATGAATGTGAAATACAGCTCTGCATGCTCAGATCAGTGGCATCATCGACAGCAGGCGCCGTTCTTCTCCGACGCCTCGCTCTGACTGCCTCCGATGTGCTTACCTAGTCTGAGGGCTCGGTAAACGCCGCAGTGGGCCACTCACATCGCCCCCGTGTCTGCTGTGCAGCCGGCACCACCTCCCTGTCTACTGAATGGAGGTGCGGCCAACTTGGCAACAAGTCCAGAGAATACGCTCGCTGTTTTGATGCGGAGCGGCCGGTGACACCTGTTGCTGCAAGGACAGACTTCTTGCGGCAAAATCCGCAGCGCCGCATGTCTCGGCAATCGGAGCTGCAGAGCTCCGTGGCCGCTGAGAGAGGTTTATATCTTTTTAATGACTTGGATTCTTTGCGGGTCTTGCCTCCGTACCCCGCGATGGTAACACCGGAGGCTAAAGACAGTAGATTTTCAATGCAACACCACTCAATCAAACGGGCGTATGAAAAAGTCCCCCAAAATAATTTTCAAGCACAAATAAAAGAAATGTGTACTCATCAAACCTGCTGCAAGACAATATGAAGTTTTAAAAAAAGTAGATCCTTCCGTATAAGACAAGAAAAAGGTGCAGATGCAAACTGACGTAAATCCACAAATTACAGTTGGCGCGCGCATTGCATGCTGGGATAGTGTCTTCTCTCTGACGTCTCGGCAGCGTCCCAGATGTGATGACAGTTTTGCGGAGGGCTAAATTTTAGCTGTAAATTTGTCATTTTTAAATGAAGATTTCTCCGTTGAATGACAGATCTGGGCTTGCAGATTTACTTTACTACATTCAGAAGGATCTTATGTGTAAATATAAGTCATTTTTTGGTCCAAAGATCTGACTGCATTTATTTCAATGCAGGTCTACTTTAAGTATTTTCAAATACAAATACTTTTGTATTTGGCCCCATGTCTGCTCTAGATTTTGGAGTAGTTTGGTCAAATGTCTGGGCCAAGGAAAACTCGGTCTGAAAACCAATTTTTTTTTTTTTTGATCTCAACATCCAAAAAGCCTAGATCAAGCATATATTGATTAGCAAAGTATTTGTGATTGATTGGTATGAATGACTTCATAATGACATGTTGTCAAAACCACCAGTGCAGACTGATGTGTGTTTACTTCTGTCATTTATATCACGTCACATCTTGAATTCAAATGAATGAGAAAGTTTCCTCTTGTGGTCTTGTCTGTCTCTGTTCTTTCTCTCTCTTCAATAACTGTCTTTTCTTTTCCTCTGGTCTTTGACTCTTTCTCTCCAGGAGAGAAGTCCTACCTGTGTGACCTTTGTGGTTTTGCAGGAGGCACCAAACACGCCCTGACCAAACACCGGCGCCAGCACACAGGTGAGCGCCACTCCTCAACCCAACAGCTGCAACCAACACTTTCATTAGTCTTTGAAATGATCATCATCGGATTCTTTGGTCTGTCAGTCATCAAGTAATGAGAAGATGTGAAGCTGCCACGTTTGGCGCCGAGTCGTCTAGAGCAGGAAATCACCACTTTGTCAAAGTCCTTCTTTTTTTCCTCTTGATATCTTGGGTTGTGCTGATCTGTGCTGAGCAGCTTGTCAGCCGGACCTGAACTCGACTTCAGTCAGAATTTGTTATAAAATTATGCAAAACACAAAAAGTAGAAAATCCTCAAATTTGAGATGTTATGACAAGGAATATTTGAGGATTTGAAGAAATATTCAGTTTATTTTAGTTGATACGTCAGTCAGTCTTGTGTTTGTGGATCTTCCTAACCTTGGAACATGATTGACATTGTGAGATGTGAGCTGGGAGCTTTCACTGGTGCTCGTCCCACTGTACCATGGGACCGCCTTCAGTCCTGGATGGCAGACAACCAGTCCCTCCCCACCTTACAAAAGTAACCATCTATCAGCCACAGCCAGGAGAGACCTGGGTCATATCTGACGTCCCCTTGTCAATCCAAGTTATACTTCTGATGTTGGACTGCCTAAGTAACCGTTTATTTGACACAAAGTCATTCCAGCGGAACCCAGGATCCTCCGAAGAGACCTGGGAGCAAAGACATCACCTTCGGTCACTGGTTAGCATCTGCGTCTCACAACTGTTCATCCTGACAGGCAGCACCACCTTTGTTCTCCTGCAAAGATACTGGCGTCCTGATGTCCATGTCCAGAAAGTCATTGAACATCTGGATCTTTGTTTTCATGCAGGAAAAACCCAGAGTCTCTGATTCCTCATGCAGCTTCTCAGGCGCTGCAGCTGTGAGATGTGACAAGTGATAAATTTGCAGGTTGTCGGGTGACCTACCTCAACTTTTGTCCCAAGTCTTAATGCTAAAGTGTCCTGGATCAAGACTAAGATTCAGGGTTTTTAAGGGTGTGTGTGTGTGTGTGTGTGTGTGTGTGTGTGTGTGTGTGTGTGTGTGTGTGTGTGTGTGTGTGTGTGTGGGGTGACTTTTCTCGGCAGTGATGTACATGTCTCCCGGTCCTCCGGCTTTCAGATTGAGAGGTGACTGAGAAGAACTTGTGGAGGTCATTGGAAAGACGTGTTTGGTGATGATGAGGTCTTTGCAGGTGAACGAAGGTCCAAGTCTTTATGGTCCTGGTGCAGCCTGATTGTGAGACTTTGACACTAACAAGTGACCTAAGGTCACGACTTTGTTACTAGGTGTCTTCAGAGGATCCTGTGGTACCACTCGAATGACTTTGTACCAAATGAGCAGTTATTTGGAGAGACGAGGATGAGGAAGATCACTTGCATTGTGAGGGAGTGTCAGTTACGACATTTTTATCACATGGCGCGTTTCTCTGTGTGCGATTCAGTGTGCAGGTACCTGTTTTTTGAGGACCCTGGTAGCTGGAGAAGACCGTGGAGACGTCCATGATTTACCTGGTTGAGGCAGATAGATGGTTATTTTAGAGACACGGGAGTGCACCGGTTGTCCACCTGGGTGGTTGCTACCCAGAGCCCCGGTGGTTCCGCGGTGTCACATGCTCCCAGACCTGAATGAACACGAAGAGATGAACTCTGTAAACCAACATTTTGTCTCCAAAAGATATAATTGTGTAACAGATTTTTTTTTCTCTGAAACGCATGTGCACGCACACGTGCATGTCGTTATGATGCGCGGCTGTCCGTGATGGGCATGTGTCCCAGTACGGCTGAGTGAATCTGAGATTTTTAATTTCAGTTATCATTTCTCCATGTCATTCTGTCGCCTTGGGGAAATTGCATTTTTCTGATAGGCTGTCAATAACGAGGGCTTTTTTTGGAAAGTGGGATTGTGAAACAAATGCTCGTCTTAACAGTTGTCTGGCAGGTGCCCAAGGATAAAGAAGCCTGTTATAAATATTCATTTAGGTTTTCATCAGTCATTTTGTTTGCTTCTCACTTTCTATTTGTTTTTCCTTCCTGAAACCTCCCGTTTCAGCGCCGTCCTTCGCTGATGACACGTGTCAGATTGGACCGATTTATAGACACAGATTAAAATCTGTTGTCATCTTTGGCTGCCTTCAAACTGGTTCACCTTGACTGATGCGTGTTTTTTTTTTTTTTTTTTTTTTTTAAGGCTGCAACTAATTTCAATATTTGAACGTTTCGAAGGTATTTTGTTATCTTTAAATGTTCCCGCGGTGATGCACACAAACAGATCTGTAAAGATTCTGCAGGAAATGTTGTTTATGTGAGTGAGAATGTGGTTCTTTGAAAGTCTGCATGTCTCACATGATGTGTGCAGTTTGTGCGTATGAACAGTGAAAAATCAGTTTTGAATTTTGAAAATTTTTTAAAATTGACTATTGTGAAGGCAATGTTTACTGTTTCGGCATTCTGACAAAATAATTTATTTCGGGATTAATAAAGTTATTCTTATTCTTAAACATGGTCAGTCAAGCCCCCATCTGGATTCCCCTCACCGGCTCCCTGTGACTCTTAGAGCAGATTTTATGGTTTTGTTGCTGACTTATGAGACTCTAAATGGTCATCCACCATGGCAGCAACTCAGTGCATTTAGTCATCTAGTCGTGGTGAAGACGACTTGCTGAAGTTCAGACTGAGCATCAGAATGGGGAAGAAAGAGGATTTACGTGACTTTGAACGTGACATGGTTGTTGGTGCCAGACAGGCTGGTCTGAGTATTTCACAAACTGCTGATCTACTGGGATTTTCACCCACAACCATCTCTAGGGTTTACAAAGAATGGTCCAAAAAAAAGAAGATATCCAGTGAGCAGCAGTTGTGTGGACGAAAATGCCTTGTTGATGTCAGAGGTCAGAGGAGAATGGACGGAGTGGTTGAACGGACGACTGTGATGTCATCATGTCAGTATGGACCAACATCTCTGAGGAATATTTCTAAAACCTAGTTGAATCTATGAGATGAAGAATTGAGGCAGTTCTGAAGGCAGAAGGGGGTCCAAGTTCAAGTTCAAAAGGTTTATTGTCATATGTACAGTAAGAAACATATTTCCCTGTACAATGAAATTCTCTTCTTTGCTGCTCTAACCCAGTAGTAGCAAAGGTGTACCTAATAAAGTGGCTGTTGAGTGTATCTCACTGAACTTGTTAAACCCTATGTGCCTCCTCGTACCCTGTCGTAGCTGGATATGGACCTGCTCTGTGTCAGGAGGGTTAAAAAGAAGTCAGCAGGTTTTAGAGCCCTTTCCTGTTGTGGTCCTGCCTCGTGGAGCAGCCTGCCTGTTGGCATTCCAAAGGCAACCTTTTATTCATTTATTTATTTTATATATTATAATTTATAATAAATTTATTATTATCTGCTTTGACTTTATAAAACAAACTAGAGCAGCACTGGGTGAGCACATACAACCCCTGGCAAAAATTATGGAATCACCGGCCTCAGAGGATGTTCATTCAGTTGTTTAATTTTGTAGAAAAAAAGCAGATCACAGACATGACACAAAACTAAAATCATTTCAAATGGCAACTTTCTGGCTTTAAGAAACACTATAAGAAATCAAGAAAAAAAATTGTGGCAGTCAGTAACGGTTACTTTTTTAGATCAAGCAGAGGGAAAAAATATGGACTCACTCAATTCTGAGGAATAAATTATGGAATCACCCTGTAAATTTTTATCCCCAAAACTAACACCTGCATCAAATCAGATCTGCTCATTAGTCTGCATCTAAAAAGAAGTGATCACACCTTGGAGAGCTGTTGCACCAAGTGGACTGACATGAATCATGGCTCCAACACGAGAGATGTCAGTTCAAATCAAGGAGAGGATTATCAAACTCTTAAAAGAGGGTAAATCATCACGCAATGTTGCAAAAGATGTTGGTTGTTCACAGTCAGCTGTGTCTAAACTCTGGACCAAATACAAACAACATGGGAAGGTTGTTAAAGGCAAACATACTGGTAGACCACGGAAGACATCAAAGCGTCAAGACAGAAAACTTAAAGCAATATGTCTCAAAAATTGAAAATGCACAACAAAACAAATGAGGAACAAATGGGAGGAAACTGGAGTCGATGTCTGTGACTGAACTGTAAGAAACCTCCTAAAGGAAATGGGATTTACATACAGAAAAGCTAAACGAAAGCCATCATTAACATCTAAACAGAAAAAAACAAGGTTACAATGGGCTAAGGAAAAGCAAATGTGGACTGTGGATGACTGGATGAAAGTCATATTCAGTGATGAATCTCGAATCTGCATTGGGCAAGGTGATGATGCTGGAACTTTTGTTTGGTGCCGTTCCAATGAGATTTATAAAGATGACTGCCTGAAGAGAACATGTAAATTTCCACAGTCATTGATGATATGGGGCTGCATGTCAGGTAAAGGCACTGGGGAGATGGCTGTCATTACATCATCAATATATGTACAAGTTTACGTTGATGTTTTGGACACTTTTCTTATCCCATCAATTGAAAGGATGTTTGGGGATGATGAAATCATTTTTCAAGATGATAATGCATCTTGCCATAGAGAAAAAACTGTGAAAACATTCCTTGCAAAAAGACACATAGGGTCAATGTCATGGCCTGCAAATAGTCCGGATCTTAATCCAGTTGAAAATCTTTGGTGGAAGTTGAAGAAAATGGTCCATGACAAGGCTCCAACCTGCAAAGCTGATCTGGCAACAGCAATCAGAGAAAGTTAGAGCCAGATTGATGAAGAGTACTGTTTGTCACTCATTAAGTCCATGCCTCAGAGACTGCAAGCTGTTATAAAAGCCAGAGGTGGTGCAACAAAATACTAGTGATGTGTTGGAACGTTATTTTGTTTTTCATGATTCCATAATTTTTTCCTCAGAATTGAGTGATTCCATATTTTTTTCCCTCTGCTTGGTCTAAAAAAGTAACCGTTACTGACTGCCACATTTTTTTTTCCTGATTTCTTATAGTGTTTCTTAAAGCCAGAAAGTTGCCATTTGAAATTTCTTTAGTTTTGTGTCATGTCTGTGATCTGCTTTTTTTCTACAAAATTAAACAACTGAATGAACATCCTCCGAGGCCGGTGATTCCATAATGTTTGCCAGGGGTTGTACGTACATACACACATACAGTACCTACTGGTCCAGTGAGACATCGGCATCAATTTGACCAGTTAAGGTTCAGCCTAGGCTCGTGTGTCATACATCACACTGACAAAGTGAGGGACTGTATTTGTTGTCTTTCTGATGCCTGATTCAGTTTTTTTTTTCTCTTTGTCTGAGGTGCAGCTCCATTCAGAGATGGGTGTGGTGTCTGTTTCTGAAACCCTCCTGTCCTGTATATTCGTTTTGTGAATTGATTCTGGTCTGCTTGAGGTTTCTTCCTCAAATCATCAGAGGGAGTTTTTTCTTACCACTGTTGCCTGTGTTCTTGCTCTGGGGTTTGGTATGGTTAGACCTTAGTTGTGTGAAGCTCCTTGAGGCAACTTTGTTGTAATTTGGTGCTGTATAAATGAAAATAAATTGAAATTGAAATTACACACCATCAACAAACCAAATGTCACCATTCTTAGGTATTAGTGTTGAAAACATAATTTTCTTCACCAAGGAGGTATAATCACATTTTCAGGGCTGTTTGTTTTTTTGTTTGTTTGTTTTGTCTGTTAGTAGGTTTATTCAAAAACTAGCAGTAGTGCATGTGTCAGACAAAGCAAATGGGAGGAGGGCGGGCAAATTCTATATTTTTTGAAAGTTTTGTACTTCCAGAGTTTAGCAGTCAGTTTTTTGTAGCTTCTTTATTTTTCAGCCTTTCAAACGCCAAATCCAACTGGAATTTTATGTTTACGAAACAAAAATTTTGCCTTTAAAAACATATAAATGCTACATAGAATGCTCACTGTCATTCTGATTACAGTATTCAACTTTTGATATATATATATATATATATATATATATATATATATATATACACACACACACAAATACTGGCCATGAATATCCAAGATGGCAGCTACAAATGTATCAGTTACACTCTTCTAATATTTTCCCAAGAAGACACCTTTTACAGTCTTAAGTACCGTGATTAACGAGTACTTGTAACTTTTTGTTTCAGCTAAATGCAAATCTGACATTAAGGAAATGACAAAAACATTTCTTTTGATCTTTTCCACTTTTGAAAATGTTCTGTCCTGCTCGTGGGACAGTGGACCAATTCTTTACCCTCACATGGGTATTAGGAGGGTCCTGGACGTTTGGCCAACCAGTCTATATCTGTTTTGTAAACTTTGAAGAGGCATAAGCCCAGGTCCCTTGAGCTGTCCTGTGGGGGGCGCTGCAGGAGTACGTGGTACTGCAGGAGTATGGGGTACAGGACTTGCTACACTGCAGGATCCGGTCTCTGTATGACCTGTGTAGGAACTGTGCCCACATCAGACCTGTTCCCAGTATGTCTTGGACTCTGCCAGGGCTGTCTTTTGTCACCAATCCTGTTTGTGATCTTCACAGACACGAGTTCAAGGTGCCGTCAGGTACCAACAGGTATCCAGTTTAGTGACCTCAGAGTTGGATCTCTGCTTTTTTCAGATGATATGGTTCTGTTGGCTTCATCAGGCAGTGACCTCCGATGTGCACTGAGCATGTTTGAGGCCCAGTATGAAGCGACCAGGATGAGGCTCAGCACCTCCAAATCTGAGGACCCATGGTCCTCTGAGGGAAAAATGGTGGATTGTCACCTCTGGGTCAGGGGCGAGTTACTGCCCCAAGAGGAGGAGTTTAAGTATCTCATTTTAGCAACATCGGACATTAAATCCTGGATCCACCCCTTAATCGGTTCCACTGATTCGTAACAGACAGACAGTCCTCCTCATGCTAACAGACAGACAGCACTGAAAACACGAGGTCCTCGCTGGAGGTTCACAGATTATTTAATGCATACAACAATAAACAGTTTTCAAAAGAACGTATAAAACTTCACATGTCAGTCCAGCAAAATTATGTTTTCACCCTGTAATGGAACTCTTCTAATTTGTAATCAGGTTTCTGTCTCTGCTAATAGTTGTGTATAATCATCTAGAACCATCTAATGGCAGAAATCTCACATCTGAGATGACATCACAAGGTTTTTGAGTGCACACGGAACGTTAGTCAGAGGGGATGGATTCACCACATCAGAGCTTGAGGAGAACCTGTCACTTATAATAATAATAATAATAATAATAATAATAATAATAATAGTAATCATCAGAGGTCGAGGATAACCTGTAACTAATAATAATAATAATAATAATAATAATAACAATAGTAATCATCAGAGGTTGAGGATAACCTGTCACTGATAATAATAATAATAATAACAATAATAATAGTAATAATAATAATAACAATAGTAACCATCAGTGGATGAGGATAACCTGTCACTAATAATAATAATAATAATAGTAGTAGTAATAATGATAATAATAATAACAATAATAATAAAAATAACAATGTCAATAACCTGTCACTAATAATAATAAAAATAATACAGTAGTAATCATCAGAGGTTGAGGATAACCTGTCACTAATAATAATAATAATAATAACAATAATAATAAAAAATAATAACAATAGTAATCGTCAGAGGTCGAGGATAACCTGTCACTAATAATAATAATAATAATAACAATAATAATAAAAAATAATAACAATAGTAATCGTCAGAGGTTGAGGATAACCTGTCACTAATAACAGTAATAATAATAATAACAATAATAATAAAAATAACAATGTCAATAACCTGTCACTAATAATAATAAAAATAATACAGTAGTAATCATCAGAGGTTGAGGATAACCTGTCACTAATAACAGTAATAATAATAATAACAATAATAATAAAAATAACAATGTCAATAACCTGTCACTAATAATAATAAAAATAATACAGTAGTAATCATCAGAGGTTGAGGATAACCTGTCACTAATAATAATAATAATAATAACAATAATAATAAAAAATAATAACAATAGTAATCATCAGAGGTCGAGGATAACCTGTCACTAATAATAATAATAATAGTAATAACAATAATAACAGTAATTTTTTTTAAATATTTTATTGGATTTTTACACCAATAATACAGAATACGGGTATACAAACTATATATGCATTTTTTTTTAAAGAACAGAAGAACAGAACGGAACCAACATTCTACAGTGCACAGCACAATCATATCTGAGTAATAAAATATTGAGAGAAAAAAAAACGCTACCAAAAGGTACAATCTGAAGAAAGAAGACCAATCTTAACAAAAGTATTAAGATGTGCAATGTAGGCAGCGTAAAAAATAACAGCAATAATAATAATAATAATAATAATATATATATATATATAAAGAGACAAAAAAATAAATAAATAAAAAGAGGGGGTCTTCATTGTGCAAAGACAAAAATATAAAGTACTGAGATGAAAGGGCCAGTAAGTAAATATGACCAAATAATTAAAGTTGAGTTAATCCAGATAATGTAAAGGGCAATCATACAATAATACAAGGGTCAAGCATAAAATAATAATAATAGTAATAATAATAATAACAATAGTAAGCATCAGTGGATGAGGATAACCTGTCACTAATAATAATAATAATAACAATAGTAATCATCAGAGGTCGAGGATAACCTGTCACTAATAATAATAATGATAACAATAGTAATCATCAGAGGTCGAGGATAACCTGTCACTAATAATAATAATGATAATAATAATAATAACAATAATAATAAAAATCATAACAATAGTAATCATCAGAGGTCGAGGATAACCTGTCACTAATAATAATAATGATAATAATAATAACAATAGTAACCATCACAGGATGAGGATACCCTGTCACTAATAATAATAATGATAATAATAACAATAATAATAAAAATAATAACAATAGTAATCATCAGAGGTCGAAGATAACCTGTCACTAATCATAATAATAATAATAATAGTAATAATAATAATAACAATAGTAACCATCACAGGATGAGGATACCCTGTCACTAATAATAATAATGATAATAATAACAATAATAATAAAAATAATAACAATAGTAATCATCAGAGGGCGAGGATAACCTGTCACTAATACTAATGATAATAATAATAATAACAATAATAATAAAAATAATAACAATAGTAATCATCAGAGGTCGAGGATAACCTGTCACTAATAATAATGATAATAATAATAATAACAATAATAATAAAAATAATAACAATAGTAATCATCAGAGGTCAAAGATAACCTGTCACTAATAATAATAATAATAGTAATAATAATAATAACAATAGTAACCATCACAGGATGAGGATACCCTGTCACTAATAATAATTATAATAATAACAATAATAATAAAAATAATAACAATAGTAATCATCAGAGGTCGAGGATAACCTGTCACTAATAATAATAAGAATAATAATAATAAAAATCATAATAATAGTAATCATCAGAGGTCGAGGATAACCTGTCACTAATAATAATAATAATAACAATAATAATAATAACAATAGTAACATCAGAGGATGAGGATAACCTGTCAATAATAATAATAACAATAATAATAAAAAATAATAACAATAATAATAATCAGAGGTCGAGGATAACCTGTCACTAATAATAATAATGATAATAATAATAATAATAGTAACAATAATAATAATAATAACAATAGTAACATCAGAGGATGAGGATAACCTGTCAATAATAATAATAATAACAATAATAATAAAAATAATAACAATAATAATCATCAGAGGTCGAGGATAACCTGTCACTAATAATAATAATGATAATAATAATAATAACAATAATAATAAAAATAATAACAATAGTAATCATCAGAGGTCGAGGATAACCTGTCACTAATAATAATGATAACAATAATAATAAAAATAATAACAATAGTAATCATCAGAGGTCGAGGATAACCTGTCACTAATAATAATAACAATAATAATAAAAATAATAACAATAGTAATCATCAGAGGTCGAGGATAACCTGTCACTAATAATAATAATAATAATAGTAATAATAGTAACCATCACAGGATGATAACCTGTCACTAATAATAATAATGATAATAATAATAATAACAATAATAATAACAATAGTAATCATCAGAGGTCGAGGATAACCTGTCACTAATAAAAATAATAATAATAATGATAGTAGTAGTAGTAATAATGATAATAATAATAATAACAATATTAATCATCAGAGGTTGAGGATAACCTGTCACTAATAATAACAATAATAATAACAATAATAATAAAATAATAACCATAGTAATCATCAGAGGGCGAGGATAACCTGTCACTAATAATAATAATAATGATGATAATAATAATAATAATAACAATAGTAGTAATAATAATAATGATAATAATAATAATAACAATAATAATAAAAATAACAATAGTAATCATCAGAGGTCGAGGATAACCTGTCACTAATAATAATAATAATAATAACAATAGTAATCATCAGAGGTCGAGGATAACCTGTCACTAATAATAATAATAATAAAAATAACAATAGTAATCATCAGAGGTCGAGGATAACCTGTCACTAATAATAATAATAATGCTAATAATAATAACAATAGTAGTAATAATAATAATAACAATAGTAATCATCATAGGTAGAGGATAACCTGTTACTGATAATAATAATAACAATAATAGTAATAATAACAATAACAATAGTAATCATCAGAGGTTGAGGATAACCTGTCACTAATAATAATAATGATAATAATAATAATACAAATAATAACAATAGTAATCATCAGAGGTCGAGGATAACCTGTCACTAATAATAATAGTAATAATAATAACAATAGTAACCATCACAGGATGAGGATAACCTGTCACTAATAATAATAATGATAATAATAATAATAATAAAAATAATAGTAATCATCAGAGGTCGAGGATAACCTGTCACTAATAATAATAATAATAACAATAGTAACATCAGAGAATGAGGATAACCTGTCAATAATAATAATGATAATAATAATAATAACAATAATAATAAAAATAATAACAATAGTAAGCATCAGACGTCGAGGATAACCTGTCACTAATAATAATAATAATAATAATAGTAATCATCAGAGGTTGAGGATAACATGTCACTAATAATAATAATACAAATAATACAGTAGTAATCATCAGAGGTTGAGGATAACCTGTCACCAATAATAATAATAATAATAACAATAATAATAAAAATAATAACCGTAGTAATCATCAGAGGTCGAGGATAACCTGTCACTAATAATAATAATAATAATGATAATAATAATAATAACAATAGTAGTAGTAATAATAATGATAATAATAGTAGTAATAATAATAATGATAATAATAATAATAACAATAATAATAAAAATAACAATAGTAATCATAGGTCGAGGATAACCTCTCACTAATAATAATAATAATAAAAATAATACAATAGTAATCATCAGTTGTCGAGGATAACCTGTCACTAATAATAATAATAATAATAATAATAATAATAAAAAATAATAACAATAGTAATCATCAGAGGTCGAGGATAACCTGTCACTAATAATAACAATAATAATAATAATAATAATAATAACACTAGTAATCATCAGAGGTTGAGGATAACCTGTCACTAATAATAATAATAATAATAATAATAAAATAATAACAATAGTAATCATCAGAGGTCGAGGATAACCTGTCACTAATAATAACAATAATAATAATAATAACACTAGTAATCATCAGAGGTTGAGGATAACCTGTCACTAATAATAATAACAATAACAACAACAACAATAATAATAATAATAAAAATAATAGTAATAATAATAATAATAACAATAGTAACCATCACAGGATGACGATAACCTGTCACTAATAATAATAATAATAATAGTAATAATAATCATCAGAGGTTGAGGATAACCTGTCACTAATAATAATAATAACAATAACAATAGTAATAATAACAATAGTAATCATCAGAGGTCAAGGATAACCTGTCGCTAATAATAATAATAATAGCAATAGTAATCATCAATCAATCAATCAATCAATTTTTTTATATAGCGCCAAATCACAACAAACAGTTGCCCCAAGGCGCTTTATATTGTAGGGCAAGGCCATACAATAATTATATTAAACCCCAACGGTCAAAACGACCCCCTGTGAGCAAGCACTTGGCTACAGTGGGAAGGAAAAACTCCCTTTTAACAGGAAGAAACCTCCAGCAGAACCAGGCTCAGGGAGGGGCAGTCTTCTGCTGGGACTGGTTGGGGCTGAGGGAGAGAACCAGGAAAAAGACATGCTGTGGAGGGGAGCAGAGATCGATCACTAATGATTAAATGCAGAGTGGTGCATACAGAGCAAAAAGAGAAAGAAACAGTGCATCATGGGAACCCCCCAGCAGTCTACGTCTATAGCAGCATAACTAAGGGATGGTTCAGGGTCACCTGATCCAGCCCTAACTATAAGCTTTAGCAAAAAGGAAAGTTTTAAGCCTAATCTTAAAAGTAGAGAGGGTGTCTGTCTCCCTGATCTGAATTGGGAGCTGGTTCCACAGGAGAGGAGCCTGAAAGCTGAAGGCTCTGCCTCCCATTCTACTCTTACAAACCCTAGGAACTACAAGTAAGCCTGCAGTCTGAGAGCGAAGCGCTCTATTGGGGTGATATGGTACTACGAGGTCCCTAAGATAAGATGGGACCTGATTATTCAAAACCTTATAAGTAAGAAGAAGAATTTTAAATTCTATTCTAGAATTAACAGGAAGCCAATGAAGAGAGGCCAATATGGGTGAGATATGCTCTCTCCTTCTAGTCCCCGTCAGTACTCTAGCTGCAGCATTTTGAATTAACTGAAGGCTTTTTAGGGAACTTTTAGGACAACCTGATAATAATGAATTACAATAGTCCAGCCTAGAGGAAATAAATGCATGAATTAGTTTTTCAGCATCACTCTGAGACAAGACCTTTCTGATTTTAGAGATATTGCGTAAATGCAAAAAAGCAGTCCTACATATTTGTTTAATATGCACTTTGAATGACATATCCTGATCAAAAATGACTCCAATATTTCTCACAGTATTACTAGAGGTCAGGGTAATGCCATCCAGAGTAAGGATCTGGTTAGACACCATGTTTCTAAGATTTGTGGGGCCAAGTACAATAACTTCAGTTTTATCTGAGTTTAAAAGCAGGAAATTAGAGGTCATCCATGTCTTTATGTCTGTAAGACAATCCTGCAGTTTAGCTAATTGGTGTGTGTCCTCTGGCTTCATGGATAGATAAAGCTGGGTATCATCTGCATAACAATGAAAATTTAAGCAATACCGTCTAATAATACTGCCTAAGGGAAGCATGTATAAAGTGAATAAAATTGGTCCTAGCACAGAACCTTGTGGAACTCCATAATTAACTTTAGTCTGTGAAGAAGATTCCCCATTTACATGAACAAATTGTAATCTATTAGACAAATATGATTCAAACCACCGCAGCGCAGTGCCTTTAATACCTATGGCATGCTCTAATCTCTGTAATAAACTTTTATGGTCAACAGTATCAAAAGCAGCACTGAGGTCTAACAGAACAAGCACAGAGATGAGTCCACTGTCCGAGGCCATAAGAAGATCATTTGTAACCTTCACTAATGCTGTTTCTGTACTATGATGAATTCTAAAACCTGACTGAAACTCTTCAAATAGACCATTCCTCTGCAGATGATCAGTTAGCTGTTTTACAACTACCCTTTCAAGAATTTTTGAGAGAAAAGGAAGGTTGGAAATTGGCCTATAATTAGCTAAGATAGCTGGGTCAAGTGATGGCTTTTTAAGTATTGGTTTAATTACTGCCACCTTAAAAGCCTGTGGTACATAGCCAACTAACAAAGATAGATTGATCGTATTTAAGATCGAAGCATTAAATAATGGCAGGGCTTCCTTGAGCAGCCTGGTAGGAATGGGGTCTAATAAACATGTTGATGGTTTGGATGAAGTAACTAATGAAAATAACTCAGACAGAACAATCGGAGAGAAAGAGTCTAACCAAATACCGGCATCACTGAAAGCAGCCAAAGATAACGATACGTCTTTGGGATGGTTATGAGTAATTTTTTCTCTAATAGTTAAAATTTTGTTAGCAAAGAAAGTCATGAAGTCATTACTATTTAAAGTTAATGGAATACTCAGCTCAATAGAGCTCTGACTCTTTGTCAGCCTGGCTACAGTGCTGAAAAGAAACCTGGGGTTCTTATTTTCTTCAATTAGTGATGAGTAGAAAGATGTCCTAGCTTTACGGAGGGCTTTTTTATAGAGCAACAGACTCTTTTTCCAGGCT